>NC_092464.1:59180789-59290789 GCF_047495875.1 Pithys albifrons albifrons
GTGCTCACTGGGCTGAATTTCCTGCTGACTCCTTGGCACAAACTGTCCCTGCAGGTCCTTTGAGTTCTCCTGGCTGTTCCCAGGTCTCTTCAATAAAACATTCTCCTGCCATCATTCCTGTCACAAGCTACAGAGACCCAGGAATGTTAATCCCAGATCATTCTCCATCTGCTTGGGCTCTGGCCATCAACAAGCAAAAGCAGATCTAATTTTCTCGAAGGCCACCCTGAGCCCCTGATCTCATCACACTGAGCCCCTGGAGAACAAGCCAAAAAAGGAGCCTCTTTAGTGTCCATTCTCTGTGCATGTTCTTCAGAGTGACTTTAGAAGAAGACCTAAGCCTGCAGGCACTGTGCTGAGGAGATCCCTTTCTGTGATGGAACTGCTGTTTGAGGCCAACTCTGCCACAAAAATGCCCATTGTCTGCTGGCAGTCACAGCACTCCCACTGAAGCAGAGCAAGCACAGGACCCAAAGAATTAACACAAAACAGTCTCTGAAGCCAGCCACAGGAAATATAGCTGGATAGAAACCAGGTTTGGGAGCTATCCAAAGATGGTCTTGAGGTCTGTCCAAACCAATACGAAATATGCAGGCAATAACATATAAGGGAGAAGCACAGCCCGAGCACAGGACACGGTGACCTGCAGGAAGAGACAAGAAATTTCAAACACAGCATTTTGGCACGATCTATATTAAAATCAGCAAAATTCAGTAGAAGTTGAAAAGTTCACCGAGGATGAGGAGGTGAAATGAGACCCCTACCAGATGAAGTAACAGGAACTCCCACCATAATATTCCTCAAAACGACGACCCCACCCCTGACTCCGCCTGGACTCCACCTGCTCTATATATTATAACCAAGTGTTGCAATAACATGAATATGCATGTAAAAATGATGTAATCTCTCACACAAACTGTATAAATACTCTGGGTTCACACTGTTGACTTCGGAACTCTATTGTCCGACAAGAATCGGACGGTTCCCCAACGTTGCTTCAATAAATACCTTGCTGCTTAAAGATTAAAACTCTGTCTCTAAGCAGTTTCTTTGTGCCCCTTTGGGCATCACCACACAGAAACAGCCCGACCAAACTGGCAGAGCACTCAGATCTTACACCAACATGGGGTCTTAGAAGGAGAGTGTGGAAGTGGAAAGGGAGCAACTCTAAAAAGTCCTGCTGGTCCCCAGCAGTGCTGCTGTGCTGGACTCTTTCCCCTTCTCCTCTGCACATATGAAATTGCCCTGCAGCTTTATGAGGGTCCCACAGATAGGATCACAGATGAACAAGAACAGTTCAGGATAATTTATTTTCTTTGAATATAAAGAGAGCACAATTCCTCATTTACAGAGATTCTGGGTCACACAGGAGAACAAAGAATGACAAAAGAAATTAATAAAAAAAATTTATTGTGCACAACATCCTGACAAGAAGAGCCAATTGACCATCACCAAAAACCTGAGGAGGCATGCTGGGCTTCTAATGAGTTACACTATGAACTCTATAGATCAGAAAACAGACAGGTTATTGTTGCTGAAAAGCATCCAGTCATCATTTTCCTCACAGCATCCTTGAGCTCCTGGTTCCTCAGGCTGTAGATGAGGGGGTTCAGTGCTGGAGGCACCACCGAGTACAGAACTGACAATGTCAGATCCAGGGATGGGGAGGACATGGAGGGAGGCTTCAGGTAGGAAAATATGCCAGTGCTGACAAACAGAGAGACCACGGCCAGGTGAGGGAGGCACGTGGAAAAGGCTTTGTGCCGTCCCTGCTCAGAGGGGATCCTCAGCACAGCCCTGAAGATCTGCACATAGGAGAAAACTATGAAAATGAAACAACCGAACACTAAAGAGATACTAACCACAATGAGTCCAAGTTCTCTGCGGTAGTACTGTGAGCAGGAGAGCTTGAGGACCTGAGGCAGATCACAGAAGAACTGGCCCACGGCATTACCCTGGCACAGGGGCAGGGAAAATGTATTGACTGTGTGCAGCAGAGCATTGAGAAAGCCAGTGGCCCAGGCAGCGGCTGCCATGTGGGCACAAGCTCTGCTGCCCAGGAGGGTCCCGTAGTGCAGGGGTTTGCAGATGGCAACATAGCGGTCGTAGCACATGATGGTGAGGAGGGAAATCTCTGTGACAATGAAGAACAAAAAGAAAAAGAGCTGTGCAGCACATCCCATGTAGGAGATGGTTGTGGTGTCCCAGAGGGAGTTGTGCATGGCTTTGGGGACAGTGGTGCAGATGCAGCCCAGGTCTGTGAGGGACAGGTTGAGCAGGAAGAAGTGCATGGGGGTGTGCAGGTGGTGGTCGCAGGCTACGGCGCTGATGATGAGGCCGTTGCCCAGGAGGGCAGCCAGGAAGATGCCCAGGAAGAGCCACAAGTGCAGGAGCTGCAGCTGCCGCGTGTCTGCCAATGGCAGGAGGAGGAACTGGGTGATGGAGCTGCTGTTGGACATGAGCTTCTCCTGGGTATAGCACCTGTCCAAGGAGAAAAATATAGTAACAAGTCACAGTACATGTTTCAGAAAAAACCTCTTCCAGTCCTTATGTAACACCCTCAGATCACCTCTTCTTCTTCACAAAAACCCTTCAGCTGGTCCATTTGAGGACTTCTGTTGAGGCCTGGCTCAGAAAGCTCCAGGGAAAAAGGAGCTCTTCTGATGTTCTGGAAGACTCAGTTCTGTCCTACAACAACAGATAAATAGGAACTGAAACTGATGTTAGTTTTAAGGCACCCATGGTACTAAAAAGCTTCTCAACATTGTCACTCCCATTTCACCCCAATGCAGAGCAGAGCTGTGGGGGTATAGTTTTGTTTCTTTCCTTCCATTTGCTACAACACAAGGAGTGAAATTTTTAAGGCAGGAATCCTTGGTATTTATACTCCTGTCTAAGAGAAAACCTGTGTGTCCTGTGAGGCAAAGAGATCATTCCTGCACTGTGGATCAGACAGCGTTTCCATCAGCCCTGCTCTCAGCTGCCCAAGGCTGTCACCTCTCTGATCTGCAGGGCAAAGGCACCCAGGGGTTCCCCTGAGGAGAAACTGGACACTGCTGAGAGCTGGTGACTCCAGTTTCCAAGGGCACATCTTCAAACTCCTCATCCTGTCTCATCCTAGAGAAGAGAGATATCTCAGCTCTCCCCTCCCACCAGGGGCACAGAGGGCTCATTGCAGCTGCCTGCACACACCTTGCAGCCCCACTGCCATGGCCTCAGTGCTGAGGGGCTGTGGGGAACACAAGGCTGCAATGGCACAGCTCTGCCCCTCAAGAAGGCATCCTGCTTGACAGCAGGATCATCCAGGGAAAGAACTGAATGTCCTAAAGATGTTACATCCTGACTGGAGAGTTCAGCAGACTCATTGCCCAGAGTTCCCACCTGAACTGGGGGCAAAGGCAGCATGAAGAGGAAGGGAAAATAGAAAAATTCCTCGCCACTCCTTTGGAGGCCCTACAGGGATAATCAGATGGCCAAAGGGAAAGGCTCTACTGGGTGATGGAGCTCAGAGGCTTGTTCTGGGCAGAAATCTGCAGAGCAGGGATGGGCCAGAGCTGCCCTAACCCCCCTCCCGAGGAATTGCAACAGCAGCTCCCTCTCACTCCCTTTCCAGGGCGGCTGCCTGGAGCTGTCCCTGCCAGCAGCTGCTTCCCTGGCAGTGCTCCCAGAGCCCAGCCCAGCCCTGGGTGCTCAGCTCTGCCCTGCAGAGCCCTCCCAGCACAGGGCACTGCCCAGGGACAGCTCTGCCTGTGCAGGCTCTGCTGGCAATCTCACAGCAATCCTGAGGAGAATGGAAAAGAAGCACTGATGATGTGTGTACCTGGCAGATTTCTAATCCTCCCAGGTTTATTCATCAGTAGGTGTAAATGATTTGAAATGGAAGTGCCACCTCCTGAAATGAGAAATTAATTTCTACTTTTTATGGGCCAGATAGCCCACAGAAAAAGAATGTAAGAACAGGATAATTCCCTTTGAGGCAGCTGCTGCCTTTCTGTGCTTCTTGAAAAATATCCTGTGAAATCTCCTGCACTGCTGTCCAGCTCTGAGCAGCTTTGAACCACAGAGCACCTTATCCACACAAGGACCCAGATCTCAGCCATTGCTCCTTCCTCACAGCCCTTCTCCCCAGCCCTGTGAGCAGCTCCCCAGGCTGGCTGAGAGCTGACCCTGGCAGGCAGCAGAGTCCCTGCCCCAGCACAGCACCCTGGGCTGCAGGACCCTACTCTGCCCCACAGCCCTGGGCACCCCTGGCTGCAGCCCCCGGCTCCACAGCTATTCCAAAGTGCCCACCAACAGCCCCCTCCTCACACATCCCATCAGCTGGGGCTGGGACAGCTTTAGGAGATGCCTCCAGGAGCTGCCCCTGCATTGCCCTGCACCCACAGACTCACCGTGTCCAGCACTGCAAAGATTTCTCCTCAAGAGCTCTGAGTCATCCTCCCAATGCTGAGCCCCTTTAAGCTCTGTCTGTGCCCTGCTGGTGTCCCTGAGCTGCCCTGGCAGTGCCCTGAGCCCTGCTGGGCTGTGCACAGGAGCTGCTCCTGGGCAGAGCTGTCTCTCTGCAGCGCTGCCCGCTTGCCAGGAGCTCCCTGTGTGCCAGGAGCCCGGCCCAGCTCAGCAGCACAGCAACAGCCCAGGGCATTTAATGGCCCTCTGGGGGGTTTGTGTTGTTTACATCAGACTCAGTCCATCAGAGTGAGTTCAAAAAACTTCTCAAGAAGTCAAAGTCATATTGAAACACTGAATTTTCTTGTAGTGCTAATGGGTCCCACTGAGGGGCAAACTGAGAGTGTCCCCAGACTATAGTTAGAGCAGAAAATGGAGGCAGTGATGACAGTTGTGGACAAGCAAAGGAAAGGTGGCTCTGATGGTGAGTTATGCTGAAAGTGTTCCATTAATCCAGAGGGCCAAGCCCTGACACCCAGCACCTGGGAAAGCAGATTCTGTTCCTCCCTCATTCCTCAGGACTCTTCCTGGGGCAGTGGGATGTGGGATGTGCAATGCCAAGGGCAGGACAATGAGGTGGCGCCTCCCAGGCTGCTGAGCAGGGACAAGGAGGCAATGAGGCCCCAGGGCTGCAAGGCTCACTTGTCTCCTCATGCCATCAGGGGCACACACAGCAGCCATGGCCAAAGGCCTGCACAACTTGGCTCTCTTGGGGCCTTTCAGCTTCTGCACATCCCTGTCTCCTCTCCAGCCCAGGCTGTCCTACGGTGTCCATGCCCTGCCCCTTTCCCTGCAGGCTGTCGGCATCCCCCGGCTGCCCCACCTCGCTGGCCCCTTCCTGCACTGACATCTCTCCCTCCTCCCTGGATCTGCTTTGGAATATAAAGCCTTGGGCTGATCCAGGCCCTTTCTTTGTGTCACATTGCATCAGAGCATTTCTCTTGGAGTGAAATTCCTTTCCGCACAACTCCAGTCTGGACCTCCAAGGTGCCCTTGGTGACATTATTTCTTTCTCATTCTGTTTGTAACTACAAAAAGAAAAGCTCCACCATCCCTGACACCACCACTGTGACACTGCAGGACCTCATCGAATCACGAGGTCACTGTGGAATCTCATGGATTTAAGGGACCTCTGTCTCAGTGCAGGGCCTTGAGTAGCACAAGGGACCAGTGTGACACTGTGGAACCTCATGGAATTGTGACACTGTAGAGTCTTATTGAAACAATGGGATCATTGTAACTCTGCAACCTCATGGAATTAAGGGCTCATTGTGACTCTGCAGTGATGGAACAAAAGGGACACTCGGACACTTCAGAACTCCATGGAATCAAAGGGTCATTTTGGTGCTCTGGGACCTTATGGAACTGAAGGGAACCTGGGACACTGCAGAACCTCATGGAATGAAGGGATCACTGTGACATTGCAGGGCCTCATAGAACCAAAGGAATCCTTGGATAGTGTGGAAGCTCATGGTGTCACAGAGGTAACAGAAGTTTTAGACAGAGTTTATTAGAGAAGATGTCTCATTGAGCTGTGGGGACAGAAAGGACCCCTTGCTTTCTAAACTCCTTCGCAGAGAGGAGCCTGGGGGTGACTGAATCCAATCTTAGCCTCAGATTTACTGTGCAATTTAAATTTCAGGAATTATAGAGGTGTGATTGAATCACTTTTTTCCACAGGTTTTAATGATGGCAAATCAGATCTATAAAATGAGTTATTTGTTATGAGAAATGAACAGACAAAAGAACAGACAAGTGAACAGATGAAAGATCTTAATAATTTACTTAAATCTTCAGTACACTCTGGAAAAGCTAAAAACCTCCTAGTAGAGTATATTATAGCATAAAATAGTGCAGTGCACTGTGTCAAAGCAGTTATTTTAAAACAGTTGTGTTGAAGCCAGCAAAAAGAAACTATCATTAAGCAGAGATTGATGTAACTCTCACACAACTAAAGAGGGCAGATCTCTCTCCTTCCCTTAACCCCTGGTCAATGACCATGAAGAGCCGTCCCTGCTTCATGGGAGAAGCTCCACATGCTTCAAGACAGTCTGTGAAGGGATATGCCATATGGAAGTTGGACAGAGCTTTTAGAGCTATACAGTGAGGGATTGCTAGTCATGAATTTCCAGGCCAGTGAGCAGCTTCTCTGTCAGATCCTGTTCCAAAAAGCAGGATGAGCATTTGCAGTTTGGTGAACCAGGCTGGTTTTAGCAGAATTCAACACCCAAACAGCCCCTTGGTGCCAGCAGTAACTGAGCCCAGAGAGCCTGCATTGTTTGCATTCTCTGAGTGGATTCTGGGCCTGATCAGGGCAGAACATCCTGCCATGGTCCATAAGGCTCTGCAGTGTCACAATGGCCCCTTGATGCCATGAGGTTCCAAAATGTCCTGAGGTTCATTTGGTTCCAGGAGTCCCCACAAGTCACAATGGCCCCTTGGTTCCATGAGATTCCGCAGTGCCCCAGGGTCCCTTTGGCTCCACCAGGCTCTTCACAAGTCACTATGGCCCATTGATTCCATGAGGTTCCAGTCTCCCAGGGTTCCTTTTTTTCATTTAATCTCTGAAGTCTCACAATGGCCTTTGATTCCATGAGGCTCCACAGTGCCCCAGAGCCCCTTTGGTTCCATGATGCCCTGCAGTGTCACAAAGCCCCTTCATTCCATCAGGCTCCTCAGTGTAACAACAGCCCCTTGTTCCATAAGGTTCTGAAATGTCTCAGTGTTCCTTGGGTTCCCTGAGGCCCTGCAGTGTCTCAATGGCCCCTCATATCCAAGAGGTTCCACAGTGTCCCTGAGTTCATTTGGTTTGATGAGGCCTCAGGTGTCACAGTGGCCTCTTCATTCCATGAGGTTCCAAAATGTTCCAGGGTTCCTTTGTTTCCATGAGGCCCTGAAGTGTCACAATGGCCTCTTGATTCCAGGAGGTTCCAAACTATCTGAGGATTCCTTTGGTTCCCACATGTCACAATTGCCCCATGGCTCCGTGAGGATCCACAGTGTCCCAGGTTTCCTTGGGTTCCAAAAGCCCTGGAGTGTCACAATGACTTCTTGATTCCATGAGCTTCCACAGTCTCCCTGGATTCCTTTGTTCCATGAAGGCCTAAAGTGTCTCAATGTCCCCATTGGTTCCAGGTGGTTCTGTGGTGTCACAGTGTCCCTTTGGTTCCAGGAGGTTCTGTGGTGTCACAATGTCCCTTTGGTTCCAGGAGGTTCCACACTGTCCTTGCTGGAACACACCTGGTTGGATGTTGCCCCACCTGCAGAGCTGCCTCCAGCTCTGGGGTCCCAGCACAGCAAGGACAAGGAGCTGTTGGAGCGAGTCCAGAGGAGGCAGCAGGATGATCAGAGAGATGGAGCCGCTCTGCAATAAAGGAAGGGTGAGAGAATTGGGATTGTACAGCCTGGAGAAGAGAAGGCCTTGGGGTGACCTAATTGTGGTTGAAGGGAGCCAACAAGAAAGATGAAGAGAGACTGATTACAAGGATCTGCAGAGACAGGATAAGGGGGAAATGGCTTCACACTGATAGAGAGAAGGGTTAGATGAGATATTGGTAAGAAATTCTTTATGGTGAGGGTGGTGAGGCCCTGGCACAGGTTGTTAAGAGAAGTTCTGGCTGCTCCATCACTAGAAGTTGTTCAAGGCCATGCAGAATGTGGCTCTGAGCAACCTGGTCTAGTCAAAGGTGTTCCTGCCCCTGGGGTTGGAATGAGATGCTCTTTAAGGTCCCTTATGACCCAAAGCATTCTGTGATTCTGTGGCTGGTGGGTGATGTGGTGGTCAGGGCTGGCTTGGGCACAGAGACCATGAAATAATGGGGATTTCCATTGTGGGTGAAGGAAGGAGGGGCACCAGCAGAACTGACACCTTGGACTGACAGCTGACAGACTTTGGCCAGTTTGGGAAACTGATGGATGGAGTCCCTTGGGAGTCAGTCCTGAAGGAGAAAGGAGTGCAGGATGGATGCAGGTGTTTTAAGAAGCTCCAGGAGCTGTGCCTGTGTGACCTAAGACAAGCCAGGGGGCAAAAAGTATGGCCTGGTTAAACACAGACCATGGCCTGGAAGTTAGGAAAAAAAAAAGAGAGTGTATCACCTCTGGAAAGAGGGACAGAAATTATGGGGGCACCACAAGGATATAGTGAAGTTATGGAGGGTTAAAATGTGAAGGGTCAAAGACAAACTGGAACTGAATTTGGCCACTGAAGTTAAAGACAGCAAAAAAATGTGTGTCTAAACCCATGGGCAGCAAAAGGAAGGCTCAGGAGAGTCTTTGTTTTTTGCTGGATGTAGAGGCAGGACAGGGTCAGGGCAGGAGGAAATGGCTGAGAGAATGAATGTCTTCTTTGCCTTGGTGTTTAACACCAAAACTTAGTTGTCTTTTGGATACCCAAGTTCCCTGACTAGAAGTTGGTGATGAGAGTCTGATTGAAGCCCCTGCAATCCAGGAGGAAAATGTGAGTGACCTGCTCTGCCAATGAGACCCCCACAAGTCCCTGCCCACATGGGATGCACCTGAGAGTGCTGAGGGAGCTGGAGAAAGAGCTGGCCAAGCCACTTTCACTCATTGCCCAGCAGCCCTGGTGAACTGGAGAAGTCCCAGCTGACAAACTGTGATGCCCATTTACAGACAGGGCCAGAAGGACCTGAACAACTCCAGACCTGTCAGCCCAACCTTCGTACCAGGGAAGTCCATGGAGCAGATCACCCTGAGTGCCATCACACGGCACGTGAAGGAACCCAAGGAATAAGGGTCAGTCAGTGTGGGTTTTGGAAAGGCAGATCCTGCATGACCACACTGACCCCCTTCTATTACAAAATGACCCACTCAGGAGATGAGGGAAAGGCTGTGGATGTGTCTCTCTGGAATTCAGTCAAGTCTTTGGCACCACCTCCCACAGCATCTCCTGCAGAAACTGGCTGGCATGGCTGGGATGAGGGAACTGTTTGCTGGGTGAAAAACTGACTGATGGCCCAGAGATTGGTGGGGAATGGAACCAAATCCAGGTGGGGCTGGTCACTAGTGGAGTTCCCCAGGGCTCAGTGTTGGGGCTGGTCCTTTTTAACACCATTATTGATGATCTGGACAAGGGGATGGAGTGCACACTCAGTACATTTGTGGTCAAGACGAAGGTGGATTTAACTGTGGATGTGCTGGAGGGCAGGAAGGTTCTGCAGAGGGATTTGGACAGGCTGGATCAATAAAGCCTAGTGTCAGGTCCTGCCCTTGGGTCCCCACAACCCCATGGAATGCTCCAGGCTGTAGGCAGAGTGTCTTGAGAGCTGCTCATCAGGAAGGGACTTGGGATGTCTATTTGAGAGCAGCAGAATATGAGCCAGAGAGTGCCCATGTGGGCAAGAAGCCCAATGGCATCCTGGCCTGTATGGAAAATAGTGTGGCCAGCAGGACCAGGACAGAGATTGTCCATCTGCACTGGTCACAGGTGAGGCCCCACCTCAAGACCTGTGTCCAATTCTGGGCCCCTCACTGCAAAAAGGACATTGAGGGCCTGGAGCATGTCCAGTGAAGGGAGTGGAGCTTGGGAAGAGTCTGGAAATAATGTGTCATGAGGAATGGCTAAAGGAACTGGTGTTCTGGAGTCTGGAGAAGAAGAGGCCCAGAGACAGTGTCATTCCTCTCTACAAAGACCCAAAAGGAGGTTTTAGTGGGGTGGGATTTGTTCTGTGCTATCAAGGCTGTAGTGACCAGATGAGAGGAAACGGCTCTTAATTGCATCAGTTGAAGTTTAGATTAGATATTAAATTTTTTTTTCACTGAGTGTATAGGCATTTGAATAAGTAGCTCAGTGAAGTGGTGGTGTCTCTGGAAGTGTTCACATGGCATCTGGATTAGCACCCTGAGAAATGGTTTAGGGGTGATTATGGTGGTTTTTCATTCAGAGTTGGACCAGAGGATCTTGAAGGTCTATTCCAACCCTGATGGTTCTGTGATTCTGTGACCTGTCATCACTGTTTCCAGGTTTGTGCTTTTACAAGAAACTAGAAAAGTTTTCTGAGTTTGATTCCTCAGTGGGACCCATTAGCACTGCAAGCAACTTTACAGTTTGAATCTGACTTTTGTTTCTCAAGAGGTTCCTGCAACTTTCCTCAGGGTCTGATGTTCAGGGACTCAGCACCAAACCCCCCAGAGGGCCATTAAATGCCCTGGGCTGTTGCTGTGCTGCTGAGCTGGGCCGGGCTCCTGGCACACAGGGAGCTCCTGGCAAGCGGGCAGTGCTGCAGAGAGACAGCTCTGCCCAGGAGCAGCTCCTGTGCACAGCCCAGCAGGGCTCAGGGCACTGCCTGCACACACCGAGGGCACAGCAGAGAAGGGACAGAGATGAGAGGCAGCCTGGGCTGGGAGGGGACTGAGCTCTCACTACAGGAGAAACCTCCACAGTATTTGAATGAAGAATTCTCTGGCTGTAGGAAAGTTAATCTTCCCTTCCTGCAAGGATCTCCTAAAGCTGGCACATCCCACAGCATCCAGGATCTATGAGAAGGACTCTCACAGTTCATCTAGCAGGCAAGAGGTGGCCATATGGCAGAGCAGGACAGGACCTGCAGGCAGTAGAGACACAAGGGAAGTGAGAAAGAGGTTTAGATATCCTGGGGTTGGAGGACAGGTGAGAGCCCTTCAGAAGAGGAATCTTCACAGCCCTTTGCCAAGGTAAGTCTCTGGCTGCAGAGCAGTGCAGGTGAGTTCCTGGAAGTGTCTCTTACACCTGCCAAATGTTACCACTGAGAAGACCTGCCAGGATGGCTCTCCTGGATTTCCTGGTGTGGAGCATCAGAGGCACAGGGCAAGAAGGTTCCCTTCTCCCAGGGATGGCTGTTGGGTGTGAGGGTGGGGGTGCAGCCAGGGGTGCCCAGGGCTGTCCTGCAGAGCAGGGTCCTTCAGCCCAAGGCTCTGTGTGCTGGGGCAGGGGCTCTGCTGCCTGCCAGGGTCAGCTCAGCCTGGCCAAGGAGCTCCTCATAGCCCTGCAGGGCGAAGGTGTGGGTGGAAGGGGTGACCCCTCCTGGCAGGGCAGGGCTGAGCAGGGCAGGGCAGGGTCCTTCAGCTACAATGGCTCTGGGCTTCTCTCAGCTTCAGCTCCACCTCCTGCCATGTCCAAGGGCACTTCTCAGGAACCACATCCACTCAGAACACCTTCCCCTCCCCAGCCACCTCACCTTGTCTGGGATCTGCTCTCCAGCCCCTGCACATGCAGAGCTGCCCCTGGGCTGTGTGAGCACTGGAGGGAGCTGAGCTGGGCACAGGGAGGTGGCTGCTGGCAGGAACAGCTCCTCCCAGCACAGACAGGCAGGGAGGGAGAGGGAGCTGCTGCCACAAATGCTGGGGAGGGGCATGTGGGCACCTCCCTGCTGGCCCTGTGGCACAGACACCTTCCCCTGACCAACTCCTCCCTGGGCTCCTTTCCCAGCCTAAGCAGAGCCTCTGCCCTCAGGCCCGTGGGGGCTCAGGTTTGCATTGTCCTGCAGCAGCCAGAGCCCAGGGAAGGATAAGCTTCTGGTTTCCATCTATCTCTGCGTTTCCCTCCTCCCTTGGCAGGAGCATTGTGGCATTTCACTGCCATCATCTGTTGCCTGTGCTGTCCTTGTTCTCACCTTTGGCTCTTCTGAGCCAGTGCAGGGGTTTGAGGGTGGCGGGTTCAGTTCCTGTCCGGGCACAAACCCTTTGGGTCCTGCTGTAGTGATGTTTCTGTGGGAGCAAAGTGCCCAGGACCCCTCCAGGCAACTTCAGGATATCCATCTGTTTCCCGGGGTCTCCTGCAGGGTTGCAGGATGCCCTCCAAAGGGGCACAGCTCTCCCACAGTATCTCTGTGCTGTCTAGGAACTCCATAGAGAAATCACCTCAATGCTAAATCCATGGAAATGCTCTGGGCATCTGCAGTGATTGCTCTGTGTCTCAGCCTGGGAGGAGAGAGATGAAAAAGGTGAGGAGTTTGTCTTTCTGCTCTTTGGACCCAGATTTCTTGGTTCCTCTGCCCTCAGCAGTGTGCAGTTTTGTTTTGGGGGAACAGTTGTGTGTGATGCTCATCCAGCTCCAAGCTGCCAGCACAGGGCAGGTGAGAACAGCACTGATGGACAGAACAGCTCTTCTGTCTCCATTAAGGGACTGTCCCTTTGCCTCTCAGGATGCACAAGACTTGACCTACAGAGCAAATAGATTGTCAGCGATTTCAAGCATCCACAACCATTACTAACTATGGCAGGTGCAACTGGGTGAACAAATAGAAGTAATTCCCTCAGCTCAGTTCTTCAGCTGGCAAAGTGCAAACAGCCATGCTGAGAAGCTCTTTGAAGTATCACAAGGGAGGAGAAGAAGGAAGGAGAGATACTGATCTCTTCTCTGTCACTGGCCAGTGACAAAATCCGAGGGAATGACTGAACATTCCAAGGGAAGTTAAGGTTGGATATTAGAAAAAGGTTCTTCTCCCAGAGAGTGATTGGGCAATTGAAGAGGCTCCCCAGGGCAGTGGTCACAGCACGAAGGCTGACAGAGCTCAGGATGTACTTGTAGAAAGCTCTCAGGGACATGGTGTAATTCTTGGGAATGATTCTCTGCAGGGCTAAGGGTTGCACTCCATGATCCTTGGGGGGCCTTTCCAGCTCAGAATATTCTGTGAGTACAATTAGAGATCACCCTGTGTTCTGGGTTCCCTCTCACTGATAAACAAGAAGGACTCCTCAGGAGCCCATCACAGAGTTACTGGTTCCAGTGGGCCCCTTATGCAGCAAACCCCAGAGCTCAGGGGAAGGAGCTGCAGGGAAGTCTGACTGTGGGGAGTGAGCCTGAGAGTGGAGTGGCTGTGACATATGCAGTGTTTTGCTTGTAGAAATCTAGCCTAAATAATTCCTGTCTTTTCCTCCTCAACAGATCAAAATATTCTGAGGAACGAAATGTCCAACAGCAGCTCCATCAGCCAGTTCCTCCTCCTGCCATTGGCAGACACGCGGCAGCTGCAGCTCCTGCACTTGTGGCTCTTCCTGGGCATCTTCCTGGCTGCCCTCCTGGGCAACGGCCTCATCATCAGCGCCGTAGCCTGCGACCACCACCTGCACACCCCCATGCACTTCTTCCTGCTCCACCTGTCCCTCACAGACCTGGGCTGCATCTGCACCACTGTCCCCAAAGCCATTCACAACTCCCTCTGGGACACCACAACCATCTCCTACATGGGATGTGCTGCACAGCTCTTTTTCTTTTTGTTCTTCATCATGACAGAGTTTTTCCTCCTCACCATCATGTCCTACGACCGCTACATTGCCATCTGCAAACCCCTGCACTACGGGACCCTCCTGGGCAGCAGAGCTTGTGCCCACATGGCAGCAGCTGCCTGGGCCAGCGGCTTTCTCCATGCTCTGCTGCACACAGCCAATACATTTTCCCTGCCCCTGTGCCAGGGCAATGCCCTGGGCCAGTTCTTCTGTGAAATCCCTCAGATCGTCAAGCTCTCCTGCTCACACTCCTACCTCAGGGAAGTTGGGCTTCTTGTGGTTAGTGCCTGTTTAGCTTTTGGCTGTTTCATTTTCATGGTTTTCTCCTATGTGCAGATCTTCAGGGCTGTGCTGAGGATCCCCTCTGAGCAGGGACGGCACAAAGCCTTTTCCACGTGCCTCCCTCACCTGGCCGTGGTCTCCCTGTTTGTCAGCACATCATTTTTTGCCTACCTTAAGCCTCCCACAATCTCCTCCGCATCTTTGGATCTGGCATTGTCAGTTCTGTACTCGGTGGTTCCTCCAGCACTGAACCCCTTCATCTACAGCCTGAGAAATAAGGAACTCAAGGATGCTGTGAGGAAAATAATGACTCGATGCATTTTTACAGTAAATACCTGCCTGTTTTCATGTGCAAATCACTCATAAAGAAACTCATTACCTGTCCAACCTTCTGTCTCAGGTTTTGGGTGATGATTATGGTGCTTATTTTTTTCTTTTTTCTTCTTAAGTTGTGTGCAACTAAACTTTATTTTTGATCCTCAGTTTTTCTTTAATCCTTAAACTTTTGTGTTTTACTTGGAGATGGTGTAAATGAGAGAATGATCATTTTAATATTTAAAGCAAATAAAAGATATTGGTACAGTTTGTTTGTTCAAGTTCCTTCTTTTGTGGCCACAGGAAGGCCAGTGGCAGTGCCTGTGTGCAGAGGGAGAGAGTAAGACTATCACAGCACAGCAGCATTGCCAGGGAGCACCAGCACTTTGTCTTTTTATATCTGCTCCTTTTCCACTTCCACACTCTTCTTCCAACCCTACTGTTGCTATAAGGCCTCAGTGCTCTTGCAACTTGGTCACATCCTGCTGCATGTCCGTCCTGGGCTCACAGGCAGGGACAGGCCGTGGGCACTGCTGGGACACAGCTGGGCTGCACAACAGCAGCTCCATCAGGGAAGGGCATCTCCTGAGGGCAGGGCAGGAAGGCTTTCAGCTTTCTCCAAAGTTGCCAATAGGAATGTGCTCAACGAAGTGTCCTGGTAACATAAATCCCAGTGCCCAGTTGCAGAATGTGAGTGTGCAGGGTGGGGGCACAAAGCAGTTTCCTTGCACAGCCAGATTTCCTGGGATGGGTCTGAAGCACCAGCAGAGCAGGGTCTGGCCTGTGTCTTTGTTCCATGGACAGCCTGGGAAGGTGACCCAGAGCAATTCTCACAGACCAGCCCCTGAGAACACAATTCCTGGCACTGCCCTCTCACCCCACCTGCAACAGGACATTTATCTCTCCACAGAAAGGCATCAAGTGATCAGGTCAGAAGTTCATGTTTGCTCCATATAGAGGGGACTTCAGCATGTATATCATGTCTATGTGGGGACATGAACTTGAGTGAGCACAAACAGCATCAGCTGTTCCTGGGGTGCCATAAATCTGATGGGACAGGCAGTGTCCTGATGTCACTTCCATTTTAGACTCATGTGCCCTGGGAAACCCCCTGGATGCAGCCCTGGGATGTGCTTCTGAGCACAGAGTTCCACGTGTCATTCCCTTAGGCCATGGGGCATCTCAGAGAGGGGCAGAGCAGGTGACACCCCACAGGGCTGAGGTGCCTCCAGGCCCTGGCAGTGGCAGCAGGAGCCCAGGGAGACACTGCACCTGCTGCCAGGAACTGTCTGTGTGTGTGCAAGGGAAGGACTCGTGTCTCTGAACAGCCCTGGGAGTGTGAGCAGGTCATGAGCCCAGCTCAGGTGTGGGCACCTGTCAGAGCCCTGACATTCCTCGGTGTGGCTTCAAGAATAACTCTGTCTATCCCAATAAAATTTCTCCCACCTGCGTCCTCAAATACACTGGACATGTCCCTGTCTGTTCTGTCCCCCTGCCCTCCCTTCTGGCCTGTCCCTTTCCCTGCCCAGCAGGAAACCAGCCTGGCTGGGCAGCATTTCCCCTGTGCAGGCAGAAAGGGCTCTGCAGGCAGCAGCAGCTTTGCCCTCCAGCAGGCAGCATTCCTGCCCTTTCCCAGAGCACAGAGCACAGCTGGACAGTGGGATGCAGCCAGAGGCACACACACCTCCATGGGTCACCCCTCTGAGCTGCCTGCACAGCTTCAGTGAGCACCCAACAGAGAAACAAATGCTCTCAGTCACAGCTGTCCAAGCAGGGAAGAGGGGACATGAAGATTAAAGGAGATAAAGAAGGTAAAGGGAAGAATAAATATTTCCATTGATAAAAGGGATTAGGAAATTCAGACATCATCCATGGAGTTTTTACTCTTTGAAATGAGCACTCTCCACAACCTTCAGAAAATCTTGTTTTCTCCCTCATGACCTGCCCCATGACTCTGTTGGGAACAGCCCCATCATGAGGCTGCAAGAGGAGAACTTTCAAACCTGCCACAGTTCCGTCCCGAGTGTCCCCTGACTGTGGACAGCAGAGTCTCTTCTCCCAGCACTGTCCCTGCCATTTCCTGTACCTTTGGCACATACAGAGTGTTTCCTGCTGGTGGCCACATCCCCTGACCAGCACTGGGCTGTTTGCCAGCCCTACTCTCTGCAAGACTCATGGACTGGAAGGGTTGTCTCCAGCAGAGTTGCACCCTGGCTCGAGGGAGTTCTGTCATCCACAGTCATGGTATCCTTTTTGTCCCACACACTGTTTGTGGCCCTGACTTTCTGCATCACGTCTTCTGTGGCCTGGTCGAGGTGCTGGAACTCTCCTGCAGTGACACCATGACACTCTTGCTCTGCTTTCCCAGCCTGATTTTTAGCTCCAGTCTTCCTTTTCTATTTACAGGAGCATCCTGTGTGTGCTTCAGAGCTGCCATCCTGGGGCAGCTCCTGCCCAGCACAGGCAGCCACAAGGTCTCTCCACCTGCCCCTCTCACCTCACCAGGGCCACTGTTTTCTGCAGAATCCCCATCCTTGCCCAGCACAGCCCTCCTGGGATAGTTTGACACAGCCCTTGCTCTGCATCATCCTCAGGCACCTGCTCACCCCCCTCACCTACAGCCTGGTGGCCAGAAACATTCAGGACAGGGAGGCATCAGGGAAAATGCTCAGGACAGCCATGGAGTGCACAGAGAGACCATTGGAGTGGTGGGTCTGTAGGAAGAAATCCCTGCTGCCTCCCTTCTGAATGGCTCCAAGGATCTGGCAAGGCATGTATTGTTTTCTGGGCACTAAACTGGAACTGTGGGATATGGAAAAGGTCTTTGGTGCCAGGGATATTGGGAATGATGGGCAGTGTCATTGTGAGACCTCTCTCAACCCCTTGGGAAAGGTCAGATCCATCCCAGAGTTCTCCGGGACTTGGGGAAGGCAGACATGGAAGCAGTTTGCAAACAGGGCAGGAGGGAGGATTGGAAGAGTTCTGGACTAGTCGGGCTCAGCAGGGAAGGGGATATGGCAAGTCCTCCTGCAGCCATTTCCAGACATGAGAAGGACAAGGGAAGAGATTGCAGAATCCATTTGGGGGGGGAAAGAAAGGGACATTGTGTGCCCAAACTTTAGCAAGGCCTTTGACTTGGTCTGCCATAGTCTCCTGATGGCCAGATTGGTGACAGCTGGACTAAAGAAGTGGAACGTGTGATAGGTGGGAATTTGGCTGAAGGAGAATTGTCAAATAAAAGTAATGGTACAGAGTCATCTTGGCAGCAACTTCCTGGTGAGATCCCTCAGTGACCAGCCCTTGACCACCAATACAGAACATTTTTATTACCTCTCTGTCCAATGGGACAAACTGCATTTTCAAATCCTTTGTGTATGATACCAATTTCAGGGAGCCCTTGAGCAACCAGCCTTGGTTTAAAGACCAATATTGAAATGGAAACTCCAATAAAATGAACTCTCTCCCCTTTTATTCCCCACAAATACACAGAGACAAAATACGAGGAGGTATTAAATGAAAGAAATAAGTTTAGTGACCAGAAATACAGCAGCAAAAGCAACAATACCAAGGGAACAGTTCAAACCAACAACAGAGAGAGAGAGAAATAGCTTTTATTTCTCCCCCACCCTTGTCCCAACTCCCTTTTTGTACAGATAGAAATGCTGATCAACATGTGCTTCCCATTCCCCTTTGCCCCCCCTGGAGGAACAAAGAACAAAAAGTAAAACCAGAGGAAAGAGGAGACAAAGCAAAATCTGGAAAATGCCTCATTGAGACAAGTTGTGCTGCTGAAGCAAACGCTGACTCCAGAGGGGCCCAAGGGGCGGCAGAGCCGCGACTCTGGTTCATGTGGCAGTGGGGGGGAGGCAGCGGGTCTGCTGATCCCATGGAGTTCTGGGGTCCCAGTGACCCCTTGGTTCCTGAGGTTCTGAAATGACTCAGGGTCCCTTTTCTTCCATGAGTTTCCCTGCATGTCACAAGGGCCCCTTGATCCCATGAGGTTCCAGTGTCCCTATGGCATCTTGATTTCATGAGGCTGAACAGCATCCCTCAGTTCCTTTGGCTCCATCAGGCCCTGTGGTGCCACAATTGCCCCTTGATTTGAAAAGGCTCCTCAGTGTCCCGGGGTTCCTTTATTTCCATGACACCCAGCAGTGTCAAAATGACCCCTTGATTCCATAAGGTTCTGAAACATTTCAGTTATTTTGTCCATGAGGCCCAGCATGTCACAATGGCCCTTTGACTCCATGAGGTTGCACAGTGTCATCACAAAGCTGAGCCCATCCAGATGGGAGTTCTGGGGAGACTGAGAGGAACTGGGATAATTGGGGAAGGAAAGAGGAGCTTGGACAACAGAGAGAAAACATTTTGATGATGTCAAAACAGGTTCAGGTTGTGCTGAGGGTTCTGAAACGCTGACTTTGAAAACACTTCTGACAGACCTTTACCCAATTTCTGATCTCAAGCCCCAACCTAAAAGTGCTGCTACTCCCATTCAAAGGAATCCACTCCTCTAATCCCAATCTCAATGTGACCTCCAAGGAAAAGGCCAAACCCAGCACTCCAGACTCTTATTTGTACTCTAATGCCCATCCCAAACCTACACCTGCATTATTATTATGAAACCCCCAAGCTTTAATCCTAACCCAGACCAAAAATCTTTCCCCCTAATCATGAACCACACTCTGTCAGCAGAACCCCAAACATCCCTAAACTTCTGCCTAATCCCTACCCTGATCTCTAAACCCCAACCCTTGACCATTAACTACTCGCAAACAGCCCTTGGGAGCAGGACAAGGACCTTGAGGGCCCAGAGCAGGCACAAGGTGTTGGAGAGGAATGTGAGGTGACCTGGACCTGATCAGCTCATGGCACCCAAGGAGCAGATGGGTGGCAATGCTGTGAGGAGTCAGCTGGGCCTCAGCATCTCCAGGGGGCCATGGCTGGGAAGGGGCTGCCAGGTCACATCTGTCACCTCCCTGACAGGCAGCAGCAGCCTTGGGCACCCAGAGGCAGCTGAGCCACCTGTGCACACACCCTGAGAGCTGCCCCAGCTGAGAGTCCCTCTCAGGGGCCCTGAGGAGCTCTGGGCTCTGGCAACACAAACCTGCTGGAGTTTTAGAAGGCAAAGAGGCCAGTGCTGCCCTGGGGGCACAATGACCCAGAGATGAGGGCAGGGACCTGAACAGCTCTGGAGTGACCCCAAGGAGAAGGGCCTGGGCTGTTTGAGGATGTCCTGTGGCACAGGGGCTCAGGATCAAAGTGAATAAGGACAACAGAACATGGGGCTGCCTTGGGGGGAGTGTGGCCACCCAGACAAGGGAGGTGTCACCCCCTTTGAATGAGCCCTGGGGTAACACATCTGGACTGATGTGTCTGGGTTTGAGGTTCCCCATTGTGGAGGAATGAGGAAGAACTGGAGACTGTCCAAGGAAGATCTGGTTGGGCATTCGACAGTTACCCTGGGGCACTGGTCACAGCTCCAAGCCTGACAGAGCTCAAGAAGCACTTGGATGATCCTCACATGGTGTGACTCTTGGGGGTGGTCCTGTGCAGGGCTAAGGGTTGGACTCAATTATCCTTACAGGCCTCTTCCAGCTCAGCATATTCTGTGATTCTGCCAGGATGACAGAGCTTTTCTTGGTACTGGAAAGAGAAAGAAAGTCACAAAGTGCAGCTTAGGAGTTTCTGAGTGGAAGGGAGGAAAAAAAAATGTCACTCATAGGGGAACCTTGATGTACAAGAGGTCACCAAGAGGGTGTCAGTATCATCCCATGACTTTGTGTTCCAGGGAACAGCCAGAGATGGTGCAGAGACATCAGTGAGGGCACAGAAATGCTGCTGAGAGGGCTGGTGGCAAAGCAGGATGGGTGTGTGCAGCCTGCAAGGCCAGAGGAGCAGCAGGGACAGGGCAGGACAGGCTGCAGGACAGATGGCCAAGGGCTCTGGCAGGGCTGGAAGGCACAAAGGCACCCAGGCCTTTGTCCCCTGGGCTCTGGCAGCTGCCTCTTCCACACCCCTCCCTGAGGAGGTTGGGAGGGATTGCACAGATTTGAACATTTGTTGTTCCTCCCCCTCCCATCCCACTGCCCCACAAACAGCCCTGAGCCACCTGTGAGGGACAGGACCTGCTGTCCCAGGGCCTGGGGCTCAGGCCTTGGCCTTTGTGCTTCCTCCAAGCAGCCCAGGGTTTTCTCAGCATTGCAGGTGCCTGCACAGAGCCTTTGTCTCCCTGCAATCAGGGCCTCCAAGGATCTGCTCTAAGGAGTCCCTGGGGAGGCTTTGTCAGTACCTGCCCTCAGTGGGGCCATTGGTGCTTCAAGGGACTTGGAGTTTGGCTTCTGACTTCTTGAGCAGGTTTTCAAATTTTGTCTCACTACTTGAGGATCATGGACTCATCTCCAAATACACGTTGGGGCTTATTAAAACACAGAAAAACAATTTATTTCTCTTTTTTTAATTGTTTTCAAGTCTTCAAGACTTGTACTAATTGGAGTTGTTTTGTAGTTTTGCTAAGGAGGAAATTTCAAAGTGGACTTCACAAAAAATTTATTTTTTTAGTGAAAATGAATGCTTTATACAGAGACATGGGATGGAAGAGGATCAGGGTACAAAGGATTTGGATACAAAAGGGAGCAAAAGAAATTAGTAGTATTTAATCACTGAACTATTATCAAGAGATTCAATAGCACTGATTAGCAATGCTAACAGTGAATTAATTATAAATTCGCAACAACATTCACACCACACTCAATTCACACACACACAGGCAGAGATGTTTGGACACATCAATATCTGTGTGTGTAAAGGTGCCCATCCACAATTCTCCTGCTTGTCAGTGAAACACTCCCATCCCATCCCTTTGTGTTTCCCAAGAGACAAGGGGGGCACCTGGAGGGGTGTGTTTGTTGAGGGGGGATCAGAATTGTCCTGGGCATCAGCGACGCTCTTTGGAGTGTTGCAAACTTGAGGGTTCCCGAGCTCCGAGAGGCTCCCAGAGGTGCCCACTGAGAGGGAGGTGCTGGGGAGCTCTAGGGGCCTCCCTCGGGACCTCTGTTTGTGGGGTCACAGGGTGACTGGCTTTAGTTCTCTGCTGAATTTCCATCCTCATGTCAGTAATTACTGGAGTTTCCAAAATGTTTGGGAATTGTTCCACTTGTGCTACATACAATTCATGTAGGGAATGTTCCAAGGCTTTCAGAGAGTGGGTGATTGTCCTGTGATCCCCACCTGTTATGGTCAGGATTGTCCCCACCTTTATCATACAGGAGCACCTGGCACAGTCAAGGGACACTTCACCACACACCTGGAAAAGTCAAGGGGTACTCTTGGAAGGAATGGGGGGAAATGTTCCTGACCCAGGTAATAGGAGGCCTTTCCAGGGGGAATGTGTTACTGGATCTTTGTTCAGCAAGGCAAGTGGTGACCAATGGTGTCCTGGGCTGTCTCCAAAGCAGCCTGGGCAGCAGGGGAGGGGGATTCTGCCTTCTCAGGTGAGACCCCACCTGCAGAGCTGCCTCCAGCTCTGGGGTCCCAGCACAGCAAGGTCATGGAGCTGTTGAAGCGAGTCCAGAGGAGGCACCAAGATGATCAGAGGGATGGATCAGCTGTGCCATGAGGGAAGGCTGAGAGAGCTGGGATTGTTTGGCTGGGAGAAGGGAACCTTTGGGGTGGCCTAACTGTGGCCTTCCAGTACCTTGAAGAACAAAATAGAAGAAGGAGAGAGATTATTTACCAGGGCCTGGAGTGACAGGAAAAAGGGGAATGACGGAATCAGAAGGTTTAGATGAGGTATTAGGAAGAAATTTTTCCCTCTGAGGGTGGGATTTTATATGCTCTTAGATCTAAAGTGTGAGTTGTGTATTGAACTTGTTTCTGTGCTTAGCGTGTTGTAGCTTCAAGGACTAATTAATGAGGTCAGCAGCTCCTGCCACCCTCTCAACAGATGTGTGTAATCGGCCAATTAGAGCGGGCATTGTCATGTAAACAGCATTGTTAACCAATTATCAGTGCCAAGGTGGCAGAGCTGCGGAGGGATTCAGCTTTTGAAGTGTATAAGAGTTTGTGAGCGGATGAATAAAGTTGCTTGTTGCTGCTAACTTCTGTGAAGTCGTCTCTGCAGGTCACAAACCCGCCTCCCTCCGTTATCTGGCGCCCAAAACAGGTTGCTAGCGTTCGCAAAATCTGGCTGGACCAGACGTGCGATTTTAGTCCGCAGAATCTGAAGAATTCAGACATGTGGACCCGGTCCCGCAGAATCCGGTACCTGGACGTGCAGGACGTTGCCCGCAGGATCCAGCTCGTCTGGATATGTGAGTGCCCCTTGCAAGAGGAAGTAGTGGGAGGAAAGGTCGAACACGCCAAAGGTTTTGTCGACAGCCCGGGCGTGAAGGGCTGTAAACGAGTGAAAAATGGAGAAGGATGCAGCCCAGCAATTGTTCTTAGAGTTTCTCGCTGTGCGAGGCGTTGCTGTGTCCACGAAAAAGCTGTTATGTTTGCTCGCGTGGGCTAAGAAAGCAGGACTCTTTAAACTGTCATCGCAACTTTTTGATGTGTTGGAATGGGAAGAAGTAGGTAATAAGCTCCGTGAAAAAGCAATAGATGGAGACAAAGAGGCGAAAGAACTAGGACCAGCCTGGCGAGAAGTTATGAGCCACCTTAAGCAGTACCAGGCTGAAAAAAAGGGGCTATAGCAGCTCAACATATGCTAGATGACAATGAGGACCGGTGTGGCCAGTCGGGACTTTTCAAGACGGTTCCTGTAGCCCCTGGCGTGGAAGTACCAGTCCTTCAGAACGTTGGTGAGGTGCAAGAGGCCGCCGCAGCTGCCGAAGCCTCAAATTCCGCTACGTCAACTGCCGATGCTAGGGACTCTGGCTGCCGTCCGAAAACGCCGAGGTCGACCCCGCTCCCGCCCAGCGGCTCCAGCGACTCAGACTCCGATGACGACATCGCCCGCAAGCGCCGAGATCGGGGCTCTCAGATCCCCTCCGCTCCGCGCTATCGGCTGCCGCCGTGGGCTCCACCACCCCCTCCCCCCGCCGGCATCACAGATAACCTGAGGGCTCTTGACTTCAGGAATGACGTAATGATAGAGTCGGGTGGGGGGTTACTACTACGTCCTAGGAATGGGGGAAATTGGTCCGGGATAATACGGGATGCCTTGCTGGAGGGTGATTGGGCGGCGGTAGGGGCTTTGGGGTCTCATTGTGGGTTTCCTGTACTGCAAACCACCAACCCGCAGGGCCAGGCCATAGGAACTCACAAGCCTTTTGAATGGAAGTTGTTACAGCAGCTACGAGCTACGGTTACTCAATACCAGCTGCATAGTGAACCGGTAAAGCAAATGCTGGGGTATGTCTTTAGCGCAGAGCTTTTGTGTCCAAATGACTGCATGGCCTTGGCAAAATTGCTATGCACACCATCTCAATATGTGCAGTGGGAAAACTTATGGGAGGAAGAGTGTAGAAAGGTTGTGAATACACCAGTGCCGCAGGGGCATGCATTGCATGGGTTACAGCTCGATATGCTAATGGGGCAAGGCCCGTACACAGCGACTCCCAGACAGCTCCAGTTTCCTGCTGAGTTCCATAGAGCGTCTGCAGAGGCAGCTCATAAGGCGTTGTTGCGTATCCCAACAGAGAAAAAGGGGCCAAACTGGGCGAATGTGCGTCAGGGTGAGCGAGAGACTTATGAGACCTTTATCAATCGCTTAGTCAGTGCTTTAGAATCTGACGCGGATTTGCAGGAAGGTATGAGAGAGAATCTCCTTAAGACCTTCGCTTTTGAACATGCAAATGGCAAAACTAGATTGCTCTTAAGCACTTTGCCTAAGGAGGCCTCGCTGGTGGATATGCTGGACTGTGTTTCCAGAGCTCAGGCGCAACAACAAAATGTATTTTTAGCTGAGGCTGTGGGGGAGGCTGTGAAGGAGCAGAATAAGTCTATCACAAATATGCTTCAACAGCTCCCCATGCTCATGGCAGTTGTAACACGGCCGCATCCCAGAAAGGGGGATGGGCGTCACAATGGCAACTGGGTGTGTTTTCGTTGTGGCAAGCCAGGGCATGTTCGTAAACAATGCATGGCTGGACCAGTGTGGTGCACCCTGTGTCAAAGTAAGGGTCATGCCAGCGAAGCGTGTAGAAGGTCGGGAAACGGAATAGCGAGCACGAATGGGGGTCGCGCGGGGACAACAGTAACTCCCAATGCTGTGAATGGGGCGCTCCCGCCACTGTCGGGAGCCTCGGGATTGACCTGGAAACAACAGTAGACGTTGTCTTGACTGACCCGTCTCCCCAAATTATTCCTACGGGGTGGCAGAAACCGAGAGACTCCTTTGGAGCACTGCTGTTAGGTTGGTCGTCGGCAGGGCTTAAAGGGTTAGTGGTGCTGCCAGGCTTGATTGATGCTGATTACACGGGGGAGGTTAAAATAGTAGCACACACCTTGCAACCCCCCATGGTCATCCCAGCGGGAAGCCGCATAGCCCAAGTCGTGCCGCTGACCAACCTGTTACAAACAATGTCCTTAGGCAAGACTGTGAATAACATTCGGGGAGATCGTGGTTTCAGTTCTTCAGGGCCAGTGGCGTGTTTGTTGCTGCAGCTAAAATCGCAACCCATTTTGAAAGTCATTCTCTCCTATAACGGAGAGCGGTACCCTATTCAGCTGCTGCTAGACACGGGGGCAGATGTCACAATGGTTAGCCAAACCTTGTGGCCGCCGCATTGGCCGTTACAGGTGGCCACGGAAGGGGTTACTGGCCTCGGGGGCATAGCCACGGCAAGGACATCCCTCGGTCCTGTACAGGTCGCTACCGAGGAGTCGGTGGCTTCCGTGGTTGTCTATGTCTGTCCCCTTCCCCCCGGACTCCCAGGCCTTCTTGGCAGAGATGCGATGGCGCAAATGGGAGTAACGCTGTCTACCGTAGGAACGGTTTTTTCACAGCGGCCATTGGAAAGCCGCCACCACCCCGGCCACTCGTCTGGCTGACCGATGAGGCTGTCTGGGTGGAGCAATGGCCGTTGACAAAAGAGCGGCTAGAAACTGCTCATCAACTCGTATCAGAACAAGTTGAACAAGGCCATTTAAAGGAGTCTGTTAGCCCATGGAACACTCCGATATTTGTCGTGCCAAAGAAGTCAGGGAAGTGGCGTTTGCTTCACGACTTGCGAAAGGTTAATGAGCAGATGCAGCCTATGGGGGCAGTGCAGTCAGGTCTACCAAACCCAGCGATGCTGCCTGAAAATTGGCCGCTACTGATTATTGATCTTAAGGATTGTTTTTTCACAATCCGTTTACACCCTAATGATACTCAGAGGTTTACATTCACCCTGCCTTCGCTTAATAGGGCAGAACCGGCGAAACGGTTTGAATGGACCGTCCTGCCCCAAGGCATGAAGAACAGCCCCACCTTATGTCAGCTCTATGTAGCGGCTGCGCTAGCTCCACTAAGGCAAACATGGCCACATGTATTAATTTACCAGTACCTAGACGATGTGGTTTTCTGTCAACAACAGTCCTTTACTTCTGAACAAACTCAGCAAATCCTTGATACCCTCTCTGCCTTTGGACTTCAAATAGCACAGGAAAAGCTCCAAATTAGCCAGCCTTGGAAGTATTTAGGGTGGGCTATCTCAGATTCAGTGATCCGTCCCCAAAAACTGACCATATCAACAGAGGTTGTTACCCTGCATGATGCTCAGAAACTATTAGGGGATCTGCAATGGGTACGGCCAGTGGTAGGCTTACGGAATGAAGATCTTGCACCGCTGTTGCCACTGCTGAAGGGTACAGACCCTACCCAGCCTGTCTGTGTCTCTGATGCACAACGTATGGCCCTCCAAAACATTGTAGACAAAGTTAATAATAGATGGGCACACCGCAGAATTCTCAATTTCCCATTTTCGGTTTTTGTTCTCCTGTCGGCCCCATTCGTGAATGCAGTGATTGCTCAATGGCAAAAGAAAAAGGGGGGAAAACAGAAGGAGAGAGTGTGTTTGATAGAGTGGGTATTTGGTCCAGTTATGCCCAAGAAAAGCATTGTACCACTCATTGAGAGCATGGCAAACCTCATCATGAAGGCTAGAACAAGGACAGTTGCCATTTCAGGGGCAGAACCAGAATATGTCCATCTGCCCATGACACCAACAGAACTTGAATGGGCCTTGAATAACTCAGAGGTGCTCCAACGAAGCTTGCTAGGATGGTCAGGTTCCATAATCACAGAATTTCCTACAGGGAAACTTGGGACCTTGTTAACCACGCAGAGATGGTCAGGCATACCCTTGTGCTCTAGAACACCACTGGTGGATGCTGTCACTGTGTTTACTGATGCAGGGAAGTTATCGAAAACTGCTGCCATTGTGTGGAAAACAGATAATCAGTGGCAAAAGAAAGTGCTAAAGGGAACTGCTGAGGATACATTGCAGACACTAGAACTGACCGCGGTATGTTGGGCATATAATCACTGGATGATGAGTTCACTGAATGTCGTAACAGATTCATTGTACGTTGCAGGTGTGGCCCAGCGCATTGAGGATGCAGCAATAAGAGAAACTGGTAGGCCGAGATTAGTACGATTGTTCCAACAGCTCCAGCAAGCTACTCGACAGCGCAGCTTGCCGTATTGTGTAATTCACATACGGAGCCATCAGTGGAGTTTGGGTCTGGGACAGGGCAATGCAAAGGCAGATGCACTAGTCTCTGCAGCAATAACGATCCACTGTCCACTTAACAAATTCGAGTCTGCCAGGATGGCGCATAGTCAATTCCACCAAAATGCTAAAGGTCTTATGAGGGACTTTGAGCTCTCTCAGGCAGAAGCCTCTGGAATTGTGAGAACTTGCCCTCAATGCAGCCACCATGGGCCTGGAATTGGCATGGGAGTAAATCCACGTGGGTTAAAAGCCCTAGAAATATGGCAAATGGATGTCACACACGTACCCAGTTTTGGGAGGCTTAAGTACGTCCATGTCACAGTTGATACTTACTCGCGGTTTTTATGGGCCACTGCACAAACAGGAGAAAGGGCTTTGCATGTTAAACGGCACCTGACACAGTGTGTGGCAGTCATGGAGGTTCCAGAAACCATCAAAACAGATAATGGGCCTGCATATGTCAGTCAAAGTGTGAAAAAGTGGTTTCAACATTGGGGAATTAAACATGTAACAGGGATTCCGCACTCCCCTACCGGACAAGCTGTAGTTGAACGAACCAATAAAACCTTAAAGGAATACTTGGATAAATTTAGGGATGAATTAGATATTCAGGAGAAGCTAAACAAAGCACTCTTTGTAATGAATCATTTATGTATTTTTGGGGATAATGCAGAACCTGCAGCTCTATTACATGGTAGAGCTCTGCCCAAAATACAGCCCAACTGTACTGTCAAGGTTACTTATAGGGATCCTAAAACAGGTGAATGGAAAGGCCCTGCTGAAGTAATATTCTTTGGGAGAGGCTATAATTGTGTTTTGACACCAACAGGACCTCAATGGATTCCGGCAAAGTGGACCAAGGCAGCCACCAAACAACAAGATAAAGACACACCAGACGACGACAATCAGCGTGGTGACGATATTACCTTTCGAGATCAACCTGTTGGACTCTGCCAATTGTTTGGGTCTGCTTAGGTCATATAAGTTGTCACATGTAATAATGATAGAACAGTGTATGTTTGGTAGTTCTGCTGTTATGAGTGAAGTTAGCCTTACTCTGCTGCCAACTCAGGGTATTTGGTTTGTCTTTGCCAACGTAACCAGACTGCAAGAGACTTGTATTAGCTAATCTCAAGTAAGAAATCCTTTTATCATATGGTTAAGTAGTATTTTAAGTCTTCTTAACTCTAATCAGTGCCTTATAACTCTTACTATGCCGGCATTTATCTGTTTTAGTGACTAGTGTGGATAAGGTTTCTCTTTTAAGTTTTTAGTTTACTTTCTTAAGATTAATAAGTTAGCATTGTAATTCGGTTAAGTTAAGTCTTAAAGATATTATTGCTGTGTGTGTTTATATTATGCTCTTAGGATGTCAAGTTAGGTATGTTAAGTAAGCTATTCTGCAGACAATTAATCAAACACGAATAGTTAAAAAAAAATAAACGGGGGAATTGTCGGGATTTTATATGCTCTTAGATCTAAAGTGTGAGTTGTGTGTTGAACTTGTTTCTGTACTTAGCGTGTTGTAGCTTCAAGGACTAATTAATGAGGTCAGCAGCTCCTGCCACCCTCTCAACAGATGTGTGTAATCGGCCAATTAGAGCGGGCATTGTCATGTAAACAGCATTGTTAACCAATTATCAGTGCCAAGGTGGCAGAGCTGCGGAGGGATTCAGCTTTTGAAGTGTATAAGAGTTTGTGAGCGGATGAATAAAGTTGCCTGTTGCTGCTAACTTCTGTGAAGTCGTCTCTGCAGGTCACAAACCCGCCTCCCTCCGTTACAGGTCCTGAGACTCAGGGTGGGCAGCCAGAAAGTGCATTTAGGGACTGTACAAGACTTGCCATGGGATGTCCAGGAAATGACCAAAGTGATATGTGGAGGAACAGGCATGAGATAACAGAGAGAAAAGGGTATGAAGGAGCTGGGCATGTTTAAAGAGGTGACTGGTCAGTGCCTTTCCCTGGCCATGCCCTGCAACTGACTCCACTGGCTGTTCCATTTTCCTAATCCCTCCATTACCAGGAACTTTCTGGAACAAGAGATCTCTGTGCCTTGGGTTTGGAGGGAGATCCAAGTGCCTGCCACTGGAGTTGCAGGCACAGATCATCAGATCTTGTGTTCTTTGGGGGCCCAGACACTGGTGAAAATGGTGGGTGTGTGGGTGTGTGGTTGTGTGGGTGTAACCACCAGTGACCATCAAATCAGCGAAACCAGGGACTGGCAGAGGCCTTGGAGCTGCTGTCTGAGATCATCCCCTGGAGGGATCCACATTGTCTGGGTGTCTCTGGAGCTCTACATCTTCTCCTGACATGGCAGAGCACACAAACAACCCATCCTTGTGTCCCTTTCCCCACTCACTGTGCTTTGGTTTGGCCCAGAACCCTCCCGAGGTCCCTTCCAGGATGAGTCCCTGTGCATTTCCCTCCCCCATGGACCTTCCCTACCTGATGCAGCATCTGTGGGGCAGCAGAGCTGGGTCAGTGCAGGGCCAGGGCTGGCTGTGACAGGGGCCATGAAGCCACTGCCAGGAGGTGACAGCAAGGAGAGTCTGCAAAATAAAAATTAAATATGGGGACTTGGTTCCTTGAGGAAGGGAAGGTTTTGCTGGAGCTGGCATGTGAAGAGGATGAAAGACAAGGGGTGTTGGGGGAAACAGGGCATGTTCAACCTGGATATGAGGAAAAGGTTTTTCCGCAGTTTCAGGGCCAGTGCAGAGCAGGGTGGCCACAAGCCCAGGCTGCCTTCCTGCCTGCCAGGGTTGGTGGGATTGTGTGACAGAGCTGCCCCCAGAATCAGAACCTGGGGGGCTCTCCCACCTGCCCCAATCCTTCACCTTCCCCAGATGGAATTTCTGTTGTGTGGGTTCCCTGATGTGCTGGATGACCTCACAATGCTCCCCGGCCAGAATGTCTCCTGAGGGCCACCCAGGTTGCTGCAGTGGAAGTGACCTCACAACCATCACATTCCAGCCATATCTCCTTGGCCTGAGTCTCTTCTTTCCTCTGCCACCCTCAGGTCTCTGCTTAGATTGTAGGAAATGATATAACTTTTCTAATATCATAATGGTTTTAATTAGCCTTTTAGTGAACTGCTTGAATTAAAGACAAGTTGTGTGTTGGGCCTTGAATCTCTTTCAGCCAGCACTCAGCAGAATTTAACCTACCACTGTGAGAACACAACTTGGGAAAAGTACTAATTCTCTAAGTTTTGTTAAGTGAACCTTGATATGCTTTGATGAACAAAGCCTGGGATAGAAAGATGTACTGTTGATGTTGGACATCTGGAATGCAGAATTTATGGACCACAAGGACATTTGCAGAAACCAGTAGATAAAGAAGATGGCTAACAAGGACTTAGTAGATGTGATGGAAAGTCCCAACCAAGAGAAAAAGACTAAAAATATGGACTAATTAGCATAGAGAGGGAGAAATCCATAACTAATAGAAGATAAAAATTAATTCAATATTATTTCAAAATTAGTTCAATAAAATTATGTCATTTAGAACCAATGAACATTGATTTCTTTGTTTGCTAAAAATTTATAAATAGGTGAAAAAGTGATGCATTGGTGTCTGTGTGAAAGGATTTCTGTTGGACACACACACAGAGAATGGGAATAAAGTGATGCCTTCCTTTCTAACACCAAACATGCAGTGTTAGGGGGTTTTCTTACCCCAATCATTTCAGAGGGGTTTGGCAACAGCATGAGCAGGTTTTGATTAATATCTTGCTCCAAGTTGCTGGGGCCCAATTGCTTCCCCATGAGGCTCCTGTAGCAGAAGTGGCTTTGCAGAGCCCAGCAAGAAAGAACACCCTTAACCAGCAGCTCTGCAGTGCTGCCCACCAGGCTGGGCTGGCAAGGGAGGGCTCCTGGCCATGGACTGGCAGGACCTGCTGCTGCCAAGATGCATTTGGGGTTTCAGGCTCTCCCTGGCAGAGGTGTCACCAAGTCACTCTGAGTTGTGCCCGTGGCCTTCAATGTGCTGGGGCTTGCCTGGGGCTTTTCCTGCAGTGGGATGTGCCCTGGTCATGGCACAGGAAAGGCAGTTCCTCCCCCAGCAATCTGCTCCTTCTGCATGTCAGGCCCCCACTCACTGCCCCTCACTCTGCTCAGTGTTTGCCTTGGCTCGTGGCTGCATTGATCAGATCTGCTTGAGTGTTCTGAGGCTCAACCCAACACCTACTGCCTTCTGCACCCACAGCATAAGAAATATCACTTTCCTTTTCTATGGGGCTGGACCTGATGGGTCTTTGCATTACTGACTTTAATTTCCATTTTTTGAAAATTAACTTTTCCCCAGCTGGGTCAAGATGTTGGGCTCTTTCACAGTTGCCTGAAGTAACTCAGAATCATAGAGTGTCCTGAGTTTCAGGGACCTTCAAATATCATCTAGATCCAACCTCTGTGACATGAACAGGGGCACCTTGCACTAGACTGGGTTGCCCAAGATCTCTGCCCAGCCTGGCCTTGAACACTCCAGGGATGGGGCATCCACAGCTTCTCTGGGAAACCTGTGCTAGGACCCTCAGAGGGAAAGATTTCTTCCTAATACCTCATCTAAACCTTCTGCCTCAGTCATTCCCCCTTTTCCTGTCACTCCAGGCCCTGGTAAATAATCTCTTTCCACCTTTCTTTTTGTTCTTCAAGGTACTGAAAGGCCACAGTTAGGCCACCCCAAAGGTTCTCTTCTCCCAGCCAAACAATCCCAGCTCTCTCAGCCTTCCCTCATGGCACAGCTGATCCATCCCTCTGATCATCTTGGTGCCTCCTCTGGACTCGCTCCAACAGCTCCATGCCCTTCCTGTGCTGGGAGCCCAAAGCTGGAGGCAGCACTGCAGGTGGGGTCTCACTTGAGAGGCAGAATCCCCCTCCCCTGCTGCCCAGGCTGCTTTGGAGGTAGCCCAGGACACCACTGGTCACCACTTGCCTTGGTGACCAAAGATCCAGTAACACAACCCCCCTGGAAAGGTCTCCTATTACCTGAGTCAGGAAGTTTCCCCCCATTCATTCCAGGAGTCTCCTTCAGTGCCCAGAGCCCTCCTTGCTGCTTTCCCAGGAGATGTTGAGCAGGTTCGCTCAGCAGGACAAGGGCCTGTGAGCTCGATGCCTCCTGTGAGCTCCAAGTGAGACCATTCCCACCTATTTCATCTCCCAAACCAGTGTCACACATCCTGTACCCTGGAGGGGATGGAAAGGAAAAGTGTTTTGATGATTTAGGGAGTCTTACAGGAAGCCACTGTAACAGATGTGTGAGATGAGTGCAAAGCTGATCATCCAAACCCCAGGGGTGTCACTGACACTGGTCACTGCTCCCCTGTGTCAGGTGAGAGAGCTCCACCTCAGAAACCTCACAGAGCTCCTTGTGTGAGGTGGTGCAGGGGCAGTGCTGGGCAGGAAGGGTTTAACTGGGGCACTGGGCACTTTCCTTGACAGAAAGGTACCCAAAACAATCCAGAGGGAAGAAAATTTTAAGCTTTTAATATTCTTTTTAGTTCTCCTCCTTGTGTTACAGTGACACCAATACCTGATACTCTTATGCAGTTTCCCTGGGACCCTCTGCCCAAGTTCCATCTGCAGCTCCAAAGGGCTCCTGATGTCCTGCAGGTCCTGTGTGACAGCTGCCAGTGCCAGGCAAGGACCTCAACTACACTTGAGCCTTCAGTCGCACTGGGTGGTGATGGTCAGTCAGTACAGCTCAACCTGAAAACCAAAGAATTTTCTTTGATATTTTGAATTTTAAATAACATATTTTTATCAATTGAAATGCTTCAATACATTCAAGGAAATGTCAATACCATTTCTGTCATATCAGAATGTGATTGCAGGAGAAGAATTATCGGAATCATAGAGTTGATGAGTCATTGCATCATAGAATCACTGAGCTTGGAAAAGCCCTCCAAAGACACTGAGTCCAACCACAATCCAGCACTGCCAAGTCCACCAATAAACCATGTCCCCAGGTGTCACATCCACACCCCTTGTAAGCCCCTCCAGGGATGGTGACTCTGCCAGGTCCCTGGGCAGCCTGTTCCAAGGCCCAGCCCCATCCTCGGGCCTGACCTCAGAAGCTCCTCCTAAGCCTTGACTGACCCAGCTGAGCAGGGAAGTGTCCCTGGACTGTTCCAGTCAAGCCACAGGGACTCCCTGATGGTACCAGGAGCTCTTGCATGGTAGAGGTGGGAACAGGCAGAAACATCAAGTGCTCAACCAGGGTGGGAAACAAAGGAGGAGTCATTATCCCTTGTAGCCCTGGTGAACCATTCACCTGAATCGTAGCCCAAGTGAAGGAGCACCACTGGGAATTGTCACTGGAAATCAGGGAGATTGTGGTGCAGAACCAAGGCTTGTGGAAGGGATTGAAGACATGAGAGTGTCAGAGAGGAGGGACAAATGCCTCAAGGGATATTTCAAGGCCACAAGGGATGATCTTCTCTGAAAGAGCTGCCAAGCATTGAAAGAGTCTGCCCAGGGAAGGGGCTGAGTCACTATCCCTGAAAAAGTCCAAAAGATGTCTGGACATGGCACCTGGGGACATGGTTTAGTGGTGACGGTGACAGTTATGATAACTTGGGCTCCATGATCTTAGAGGTCATTTCCAACCTTAACTACTCTGATTCCATGGTGACTCAGTCACTTCCCTGGACATTCTCTTCCAATGCTCTACAACCCTCAGTTGCACAGACCCCACAGGCAGCCAAGCCCTGTCCTGCCAGGCTGCACAGCCCAGCTCTGCATCTCTCTGGCCCTGAGGACAGCAGAGATTATTCCTTGGGGACACCTCAGTTGATCTTTCATTGCCACCCACCCCAGCAGGCTCTGAATCAAACCTGTTGCTTGCCTGGGACTTTGGGCACTTGGTACCAGCTTTCTGTGTTCCAGTGAGGAGTGACAAAGATCCTCACTGGGCACCTGGAAGTCACATCAACCTCCCAGCCCCTTGACAGTCACAGGTGAGCTCAGCACAAAAGTTCCTTTAGGTCTGGAGGTTCTTTGCAGCAGCTTTTTAGCAGAGCTGTCACCTGGGCCAGCAAAGGGGATGCTGAAACCTCTGTGAGCCTTGTCAGCCTTGGCTCCTGTAGGACAATAAGGAACTACAGAATCATAAACAGTTTGAGTCAGAAGGGCCCTTATAGGTCATCCAATCCAGACCCCTGCAATGAAAAGGGACATTTTCAACTAGGTCAGGTTGCTCAGATCCCCATCCAAGCTGCCCTTGAATGTTTCCAAGGGTGGGGCACCGACCACTGCTCTGGACAACCACCCTCAGTGTAAAAGATTCTTCTTTATATCTAGTTCGAATCTGCCCTCTGTAAGTTTAAAACTGTTATCTCTTCTCTCATCAAGCCCATCAAGCTCATCTGCCCAGGCCCTGCTGAAAAGTCTTTCAGGTACTCCTGACAAGCCTTGACCAAACCAGATGAGCCATGAAAGGTTCCTTGACTGTTCCAGGTGTGTGGTGAAGTGTCCCTTGACTGTACCAAGTGCTCCTGTATGATAAAGGTGGGGTCAATCCTGCCCATAACAGGTGGGGATCACAGGACAATCACCCACTCTCTGAAAGCCTTGGAACATTCCCTACATGAATGGTATGTAGCACAAGTGGAACAATTCCCAAACATTTTGGAAACTCCAGTCATTCCTGACATGAGGATGGAAATTCAGCAGAGAACTAAAGCCAGTCACCCTGTGACCCCACAAACAGAGGTCCTGAGGGAGGCCCCTGGAGCTCCCCAGCACCTCCCTCTCAGTGGGCACCTCTGGGAGCCTCTCGGAGCTCGGGAACCCTCAAGTTTGCAACACTCCAAAGAGCGTCGCTGATGCCCAGGACAATTCTGATCCCCCCTCAACAAACACACCCCTCCAGGTGCCCCCCTTGTCTCTTGGGAAACACAAAGGGATGGGATGGGAGTGTTTCACTGACAACCAGGAGAATTGTGGATGGGCACCTTTACACACACAGATATTGATGTGTCCACACATCTCTGCCTGTCTGTGTGTGTGAATTGAGTGTGGTGTGAATGTTGTTGTGAATTTATAATTAATTCACTGTTAGCATTGCTAATCAATGCTATTGAATCACTTGATAACTCTTCAGTTGGTCAGTAATTAAATACTACTAATTTCTTTTGCTCCCTTTTGTATCCAAATCCTTTGTACCCTGATCCTCTTCCATCCCATGTCTCTGTGTAAATCATTCCCTTTCACTAAAAAGAAATATATATTTTTTGTGACATCCACTTTGAAATTTCCTCCTTAGCAAAACTACAAAACAACTCCAATGAGTACAAGTCTTGAAGAATTGAAGAGAATTAAAGAAAAAGAAATAAATTGTTTTTCTGTGTTTTAATAAGCCCCACTGTGTATTTGGAGATGAGTCCATGATCCTCAAGTAGTGAGACAAAATTTGAAATACTGCTCAAGAAGTCAGAAGCCAAACTCCAAGTCCCTTGAAGCATCAATGACCCCCCTGAGGGCAGGCACTGACAAAGCCTCCCCAGGGACTCCTTAGAGCAGATCCTTGGAGGCCCTGATTGCAGGGAGACAAAGGCTCTGTGCAGGCACCTGCAATGCTGAGAAAACCCTGGGCTGGTTGGAGGAAGCACAAAGGCCAAGGCCTGAGCCCCAGGCCCTGGGACAGCAGGTCCTGTCCCTCACAGGTGGCTCAGGGCTGTTTGTGGGGCAGTGGGATGGGAGAGGGAGGAACAACAAATGTCCAAATCTGTCACACACTAAAGTAAACAAACTTTCATGGAGAGAAAGGACTTCACCAACAAGCTTATTAAGTTTATAGTGAAGCCCTTTTATTTCACACAGCACACGGTTTATACAGGGTTAGAGATACATCTTATTGGCTAAAAGAGTCTCACCCCAACATCCTGGAACTTCTACTTGGTTAACAGCCCATCTCTCACAAGCCCAGTGTTTGCATTATCTCATCCCGATGTTTTGAGGTCCATGTCCGGAGATCAGGAAGGCAGTTGAGACGTTCCCATGAAAACACTTGCAAGGAGTGACCGTCGCCTACCGGACAAACAGCAGGTGTGTGTCCTTGCAGGCTGAAGTGTCAGCGTGATTCTCACGGAGCTGAAGCAGTTTGGATTGCTCAGAAATTCACTTTTTGCAAGCAATCTCACAACACTTTCCCTGGCCATGCTCTACCCCCAAGACAAAGTTAAAAATTAACAGGTTCAGCAAAGCAAAACTGACCCCATGAGAACAGTTTGTAGAATATTTATAAGAACATAAACAGAGAAAGAGGACAAGAATCCACTGGCACAGAATGTGGATGCTGCTGGTGGGTCACTGAGAGCTGCAAAGAGCTTCCATATTAATTAAAACTATATATAAACCCTGATATCAACAAATTCCAATTATTACCAGTCCTTACCCAGCAGTTCCTCCACAGGTTAATATTCTCCAGGTAAGAACCATCTACCTGTGCCTGCAAAGTAGGAACCAAAAGGATCATTTTTCCCACCCAAACACTTGACTTTAAATAAGGTTTAATTGATGCAGAGTTTTTACTGTCCTCAGCCCCAAATTCCTGCTGCCCCAGACTGCACTTTAGGGCATTTTGGGGTGAAAAACAGGTGGGGGAGGAAGTGGAGGAGAAAATATCTAGTGGGGAACAGCAGAGAAACTTGTCATGGAAAATACTCCCAAAGACTCTGAGTTTGGAGCAAATACAGGACTTTTGTGCCCCAAAGAGCATTTCAAAACTATTACAGACCAATATAGTTGTGGCCTTTTGTTTTGCTGCCCAGGGAAGCGAAATGAGTCCACAAGTGCATGTGGGAATTATTCAAAGGGGCTTTTCTCCAGTGACCAAAAGAGAGGGAATCCAAACAGTCAACAGGAATGTCCACTTTTTATCAGAAAACAAAAGAGTAATTCAGCCCTTACCTGAGGTGTCCCTGCAAGGAGACACCTGGGGGGTCACTGGGACCCCAAGGTGAGACTCACAGGCTGGGCTCGGCTGGAGGGGGATGCCCAGAGGAGATGGAGCAGGATGTGGAGGAGAAATGTGCCTATTATTGCTCCTCTAGTCCCACATCCTCCTTCCCCCTCACAAATTCTCTCTGGATATGGCACAGCAATCTTGAGAACTGAACTCGAACCCATACTTGCTTTATCCTGGTCCAGCCCAGCCCCCAGAGCCCCGATCCATCCCACACCCCCATCCCGGTCCATCCCACACCCCATCTCGGTCCATCCCAGACCGCGTCTGTGTTTCAGTCCCAGCATGGCTTGGGTTGGGAGGGACCATAAACCCCACCCCGCCCCACCCGTGGCCCGCCGGGGACACCTCCCACCAGCCCAGGGGGCTCCAAGCCCCGTCCCACCGGCCGGGGACACTCCCGGGGACGGGGCGGCCAAACCTGTCAGGCCGAGCTGAACCGGGACGGGCCAGCGGTGCTGCGGCCCCGGCTCTGAGCGAGGGGGAAGGAGGAGCCCTCGGGCAGCCGCTCCCTCCGCGGGCCTGGGGAGGGGACACGGGGGGCGAACACTTCGGGTCCCACCTGCGCGGGGGCCGCGGCCGAGCCGAGCCGAGTGCCCGCCCCCCGCCCGCACTTTGTACAGAACCCGACTCCCTCTCCGAAACCCCCGCGGTTTGCGGGTAACAGCCCTGGCGATGTGTCCGAAGCCGCCGCTGGAGCATTCCCAGCCCTGGCGATGTGCCCGGAGCCGCCCCTTGAGCATTCCCACCCTGGCGATGTGCCCGGAGCCGCCCCTTGAGCATTCCCACCCTGGCGATGTGCCCGGAGCCGCCCCTTGAGCATTCCCACCCTGGCGATGTGTCCAGAGCCGCCCCTTGAGCATTCCCACTCTGGCGATGTGCCCGGGCTCCGGGAGCGCAGGGAATCGCTGCGATTCCGACCCGGCTGGAGCTCCGTGTGCCCCTGAGCTGGAGCTACTGTGCCCTGCGGAGGAGCCCGGGAAAGGGCAGAGACCCCCCCGCAGCCCGGGAGGAGCCCAGGCCGGAACAGGGGATGCCCCAAGGAGGCCGAGCCCCCGCGGGAGCCCCTGCAGAGCCCCAGGAGCAAAGCCCTGGTGTCCAGGGCTGCCCCCCCCGGCCCAGCGTGGCGGGTTTAACCCCAAACTCTGCAGCCAAGCCTGTCCCGAGGCAGCGGCCTCTCCGTGACAGCGACGCGACCCGGAGCGGTGCCGGCAGGGACTGAGGGCAGGGGGGTACAAGGACCCTCCAGCGCCCCTCGCTGCCCACGGGGGGAGGTGACATCCAGGGCAGGAACCAGCCATGCCATGGCCCTCGGCTGCTCCCTGTCCCCGGGGCCATTCCCTGTCCCCGGGGCCAATCGCTGTCCCTGGCCATTCCATGTCTCTGGCCATTCCCTGTCCCTGGCCATTCCTTGTCTCTGGCCATTCCCTGTCCCTCAGCTTTGCAGGGCCGGGGGTGTCAGTGGGACTCGGGGGGTCCCTGCTCGACCCTGGCTCAGAACTGCAGCCCCGGCCGGGCCCGAGGGGCCCTGGGGGAGAACAACCCTGAGCCCCAGCTGGGCCAGAGCCACCCAGTTCCACCCAGTGGGGCCCAGGGCACTCCCAGCATGGGCTCAGTGCCTCCCGGTCACCTCCAATGTGGCCCCACTCATCCCGATATGATCCCAGTCCCCTCCACCATGATCTCAGGTGCCCTCAGCATGGTCTCACCTGCCCTCAGAATGCTCCCAGTCACTCCCAGTATGATGCCAGTATGACCCCAGCCACCCTCAATGTGGTCCCAGTTGTTCCCAGTACGATCTCTGTTACCCCAGTTCTGGTCCCGGTGTATCCCGGTGCCCCAGTCTATCCCACTCCACCCGAGTCCATCCCAGCCTGTCCCGCTCCGTCCCGGTCCCTTCCCGGCACCGCCGCCCTTTCCCGATCCCGCCCCCGAACCAGCGGGTTTAAGGCCGAGTTTCACCGCAGAGCGCGGGAGTTCAGCCCAGCCCCGCCCGGGGGTCCCGCAATTCGTGGCCGTGGAGGGTCCCGGGGTGTCCCGGGGGGATCCAGAGGGGTCCCAGGAGGAGTCCTAAAGGGGATCCAGGTGAATTCCCGGGAATTCCGCCGTCCCCACCCCCCCCGCGCTCCCTCGGACACTTTCGCTTTCCCGTCTCAGAACCTGCGCCGCCGGGATCTGCCCAGAGACCGATGACGTCACAGGCGACTCGGGTTGCCATTGGCGATCGAGAAACAGCGGAGCCAATCGTGCGGCCGGAGGCGGCTCTGTGGGCGGGGCCTGGTCTGGGTCCGGGCCGGGCGGGGCCGCAGCGGAGCAGCGCGATGGCCCCAGCGCTGGGTCTGGGGGCGCTCCTGGGGCTGCTGGGGCTCCTGGGGGCCCCGGGGGGGTCGACGGAGGGTAAGTGGGACCCTCGGAGCGGGGAACTCCTGAACTGCCATTCCCGGGCACTGGGACCCCCCTAAACCCCCATTCCCGGGCACTGGGACACCTCCCCCCCCCCCCCCCCGCAGCCCCTCCCGCGGCACCAGGACCCCTCTAAACCCCCTTATCCGCACTGGGACCCTTGAACGTCCATTCCTGGGCACGGGAAACCCCCTGAACCGCAATTCCTGGACAGGGGGATCCCCTTGAACCTTCTTTCCCGCGAAGGGAACCTCCCCCAAACCCTATTCCCAGAAGGGAGGCCCCCTGATACCCCATTTCTGCCCACGGGAAACCCCTTGAGCCCCCATTCCTGGGCACTGGGACCACCCTGCACCCCCTTAACTCGCAGTGGGACCCCTTGGATCTCCATTCCTGGGCATTGGGACACCCTGAACCACCTTATTCCTCACTGGGACCACCTGAACCCCCATTTCCGAACCCGGGGACCCCCCTGCACCCCATCCCCGGCTCTAGGACCCCCCAGAACCCCTTTACTCTGAACAAATACCCCCCTGCAATCCCTTTTCCAGCCATCCTGCCTCTCCCAGCCCCCTGATCCTCCCTTTTCCTTGACCCTGGGACCCCCTGAATCCCTATTCCTGCCCTTCCCAGCCCTCAGATCTTACTTTCCTCAACACTGGGGACCCCTGGACTGCCCTTTCCTGGGCACAGGGACACCCTGGATCCCCTGTCTCTCCTTTTCCAGTCCCATCCCTGCCTTTTCCTTGAAGCTTGAACCCTTCCTGACTCTCTTGGCTCTCTCTCCCAGTTCCACTTCCTTGACCCGTGGACCTCCCAAACCCGCCAATCTCAGAATCCTTCCAGTTCTCCACTCTCTGCTCTTCCTGCAGGGGGTCTCAGGCACTGGAACCTCCTTGGCCACAATTTCTGGGCACGGGGACCCCCCTTCACCCCCATTCCTGGGCATGAGGACTCTCTGCAACCCCCTCATCTGGCACCAGGACCCCCCTATACCCGGTTATCCTGTACCAATATCCCCTTGCACCTCCTTTCCTGGCCATCCCACCTCTCCTGGACCCTCCTTTTCCTTGATCCTAAGCCCCCCTGACCCCCACTCCAGCCTTTCCCAGCCCGAGGTCCCTCCTTTCATCTGCACCAAGCATCTCCAGGACTCCCATTCCCAGCCATCCCAGGTCTTCCTTTCTTGTGACCTCTGTTTTCTCGACATTGGAGAGCCCTGGACCCCCATTTTCCTGGGCACAGAGACCCCTGGACCTCTCATTTCACCCCTCCCAGTCCTTGCACCCCCCATTCCTTTACCCTTGGATCCCCTTGGATCCTCCCTTGTTCAGCACCAGGACCCTCCCGAACTCCCCTTATCCTGCACCAGTATCACCCTGTGCCCCCTTTTCCAGCCATCCCACGTCTTCCATCCCCCCTTTTCCTTGACCCTGGGACCCTCTGAACCCCCATTCCTGCCTTTCCCAGTCCTCAGACCCCACTTTCCTCTAACCGGGGGATCCCTGGACTGCCCTTTCCGGAGCACAGGGCCCCCTGAACCTCCATCACACATCTCCCAGTGGCCTCACTCCCCTTTCCTTGGCATTGGGACTCCCCTGAACCCCCTTTCCTGGGCATGGGGACCCCCCTGCACCTCTTATTCAGCACCCAGACCCCACTGAACCCCTTTGTTTGGGACTGGGACCCCCTGCACAGCCTTATTGGGCACTGGAACCCCCTGTAGCCCCATTCCTGGGCACGGGTACCCTCCTACAACCCCCTATGTGGCAGCAAGACCCCCCTGAGCTTCCAGTCCCATACATTAGAACTCTCCTGCACTCCCTTATCCTGCACCAATACCCCCCTGCACCCCCTTTCTTGGCCATTCTGGGTCTCCTCACCCTGTGATTCCCTTTCCCTGACCCTGAGGGCCCCTGGATCCCCTTTTCCTGGACACAGGTACCTCTTGGACTCCAAATCTCACCTTTCCCAATCTCTGTACCCTCCTTTTCCTTGATTCTGGGACTCCCCTGAGCCCCCAGTCCTGTGCAGTGGGACCCCCTTGCACCCCCTACCCTGGCACCGACACTCCCTGCACCAACTTCCCTGGGATCCCCAAAGCCCCTGCCTGCCTCTCCCAGTTCCCCCTTTCCTATACCCGTGACCCCCCAGACACCCAAATCTCTGTGTCCCCCCCAGTTCTCCACTCTCTGCGGTACCTGAATGTGGCAGTGTTGGAGCCCAGCCCGGGGATCCCCCAGTACATGATCATGGGGTTCCTGGATGGGATCCCGTTTGTGCGCTACGACAGCGAGCGGGGCCGGATGGAGCCGCAGACGCCGTGGATGGAGAAGGGACCTGAGCCGGGATATTGGGATAGACAGACTGAGATCAACAAGCGGAACCAGCACGTGGCTGCTGCCAACCTGGAGACACAGCGGGGTCGGTACAACCAGAGCGGGGGTGAGTGGGGGCAGCTGGGAATGAGGAGAATCTGTGTGGCTGGGCTGGGATCTGTGGGGCTGAGGTGCATCTGTGGGGCTGGGATGGGATCTGTGGGATGGGATCTGTGCGGCTATGGAGGTTCTGTGGGACGGGACTGGGCTAGGATCTGTGGGGCTGGGGGGCATCTGTGGGGCGTGATGTGTCTGTGGGACTGAGATGGGATCTGTGGAGCTGGGGCGCATCTGTGGGGCTGTGTTGCAATCCATGGGGCTGTGGGAGATCTCTGGGCTGGAGGGGGAATCTTGAGGACTGGAGCTGATCTGTGGGGCTGTGATGGGATCTGGGAGCCTGGGGGGCATCTCTATGGCTCTCAGTGGATCTGTGGGGCTGGGATGCACTAGTGGGGCTGGGATGGGATCTGTGGGGCTATGGGGGATCTGTGGGACTGGCATGGGATTTGTGGGGCTGGTGAAGATGTGTGGGGCTGGGATCCAATCCGTGGTGCTACGAGAGATCTGTGGGCTGAAAGGGGATCTTTAGAGCTGGGGAGGATCTGTGGGGCTGGGAGGGATCTTTGGGGCTCGGCTGGGATCTTTGGGACTGGGAGGGATCTGTGGGGCTGGGATGGGATCTGGGAGCCTGGGGGACATCTCTATGGCTCTCAGTGGATCTGTGGGGCTGGGATCCAATCTGTGGTGCTACGAGTGATCTGTGTGCTGGAAGGGGATCTTTAGAGCTGGGGAGGATCTGTGGGGCTGGAAGGGATCTTTGGGGCTCGGCTGGGATCTTTGGGACTGGGAGGGATCTGTGGGGCTGGGACGTATTTCTGGGGCTGGATTGCCATCCATGGAGCTATGACAGATCTCTGGGCTGGAAGGGGAATCTCTGGGTCTGGGGGAGATCTGTGGGGCTGGGATGTGGATCTGTGGGGCTGGGATGTGGATCTGTGGGGCTGGGATGGGATCTGTGGGGCTGGGGTGCATTTCTGGGGCTGGGATAGGATTTGTGGGACTGGGATATGGCTCTGTGGGACTGGGATGGGCTCTGTGGGGCTGGGAGCAATCTGTGGGTCTGGGGTGGGACCTGAAGGGCTGGGGGGCATCTGTAGGGCTGGGGGCGATCTGTGGGGCTAGGTGGGAATCCATGGGGCTGGGATGAGGCTCTGTGGGTCTCCATCACACTCTGGATGGGGCTCTGTGGGACTGGGACACAATTCCAGGGGTCTCTGTGGGTCCGTTTCTCCCCCAGGTGTTCACACTCGGCAGCAGGTTTCGGGCTGTGATGTCCTGTCCGACGGGACCGTCCGTGGATCCTTCCGGATTGGCTACGACGGGCGGGATTTCATCTCCTTCGAGCTGGGATCCAAGAGCTTCGTGGCAGCCGACGGCGCTGCCCAGGTCACCAAGAGGAGATGGGAAACTGAAGGGATCGAGGTGGAGAGGCGAACAAATTACCTGGAGCACAGCTGTCCAGAATGGCTCCAGAAATACGTTGGATACGGGCGGGAGGCACTGGAGCGCAAAGGTGGGGATGGAATTCCCATCGAAATGTGGGATGAGGGAATGGAGGACTTGGGAATGCTGTAATTTGCATGGCAATTCCATGGATGGATCTCAGCCCCATCCCATTGCCATGGAAATTCCATGGGCAGATCGCATCACCACCCCATCCTCATGGGAATTCCATGGTTGGATGTCACCATTATCCCATTCCAGAGCCCCCTGATGTCCATGTCTCTGGCAAAGAGGAACACGGGATTCTGACGTTGTCCTGCCACGCGTACGGATTCTACCCTGGGGTCATCGGGATCAGCTGGATGAAGGGGGATGAAATCCGGGATCAGGAGACAGAGTGGGGCGGGGTCGTTCCCAACAGCGACGGCACCTTCCACAGCTGGGCCAGGATCGAGGCTCTGCCGGGGGAGCGGGAGCAGTACCAGTGCCGGGTGGAGCACGCCGGGATGCCGGAGCCTGGGATCTTCGCCTGGGGTGAGACTGGGAATGCGGAATGTGGGAACTGGGCATTTGGGAACAGGGAATTTGGGAATGTGGAGCAGTAAGAGGGGGGTTCCCCTTCCCCTCCTGACACTTCCACCCTTCCCAGAGCCAGAATCCATCTGGAATTCCACCCCAGTGGTGGTCGCCCTGTCCGTCATCGCTGCCATCATCATCATCAGCCTCATGGGATTTGGTGTCTGGAAGCTGCAGTCTGGTAACTCACGGGATGAGGGTGGGGAACAGACACGAATCTACCCAGTGGCATTCCAGGGATCCTGTGCCATGGATGCTGATCCTGCTTTATTTCCATAGGAAGGAGGAAGAGGAATGGATACAACACAAAATGCCTATGAGTGAGTCCCAGCAGTGTGTCTGCATCCAGATCCAGATCCTCTCCATGTGGATCCCAGGATGGATCCAGGCGTGTGATCCAGGCCAGAATCACATGAATCTTTTTTTTTCCACAGAAGCAAATGCTCCCCTGCAGGTATGGAGTGTGATCTTGGTGGGATTTCAGAGGGGAATCAGAGCATAGTGGATGGAGCAGGATTGGGATGGGATTCCAGATCAGGGCAGGATTCCAGAGTGAGATCAGAAGGAATTCTGGAGTGGGATCAGGGCTGGATTATGGAGCAGGATCAGGCTGGCTGGATGGAGCGGGATAGAGGTGGGATTCCACAGTGGGATTGTGTGGGATGGATGGAGCAAGATGATGATGGATTCCAGAGGAGCTCCTGCTCTCCGTGGACATGGTGACTCTGTTCCCCACTCATCGCAGCAGGAATCACCTCCTGAGCAATCCAGCCCCTTCCCTCTTCCTGAGGAATGCCAGGAGCTGCTGGCAGAGCTCATCGCGCTGCTCTCACCCACCCTGACACCACTGCACCTTTTCCTGATGGATCTGAAGTAGAGAAAAGCCAGAACCCAGGGGATTTTACTAAAAGCACCCAACTTTCCGGGGAGTCTCCAAGAGATAAGGTCTAATTTATGGACGACATCTAACTCTCAGTGAAGTCATAATTAAAGGCCCATGTAGCGAACAGGTTAATCCCAAGAAAAAAGCCAGAGCACCATGTTTGGCAAGACCCACTGCAAGAATCTGCAAGAATCAGCAAAATCAGACCGAGTTGAAAAGTTCATGAGGATGAAGAGCAAAAATACGACCACCACCAGATGAAGTAACAGGATCTCCCCTCCTAATATTCCTCAAAATGGACAGCTCCGCCCCAACCCCGCCTGGTATGAATATTATAACTAGATATTGCAATATTATAATCGTGAATGAATATGTAGGTAAAAATATTGTAATCCCTCACTGGAAATGTATAAATACTGTAGCTTCTCACTGTAGATTTTGGAGCTCTTTTGTCCGATACTAATCGGAGAGTTACCCCAACGTTGTCTTAATAAATACCTTGCTGTTTATTGACTAAAACTTTGTCTCCAAACAGTTTGTTCTGCCTTTTTGGGCATCATAATTTTGGCGACTCTGGTGGGACGGTCCGGCTCCATCGGTGCTGAAACCCAAGGGGCTGGGGACGCTGCAGGGGGCCCCACGACCGAGTTTGCTGTCGGACAGTCTCCCCGACCCCTGGTCTCATACACCGGTGAACAAGGACCTCTCGAAGGATCAAAAGGTATTTATAACTATATTTGAATGAAGGAATAAAGGTACAACATCAAACTAAATCGAACAGGACGGGGAGGACGCTCCCAGGCCTGGGGTTAGAGTCCCCAGAACCTGAGTCCTAAAAGGGGTTAGAGTCCCCGATTTTAAGTTTTTTTAAGGGGTTGGAGTCCCCTCAAGGACAAGGGTTAGAGTCCCAGTAAACTTATTACTATATGTGATGTTGCTATGTATGTTGAGTGTAGCACTGATTACTGTGTTGATTTAGCTGTTTGAACCATATGTGATGTTGGTATGTATGTTGAGTGTGGCACTGATTACTGTGTTGATTTAGCTGTTTGAACCATATGTGATGTTGCTATGTATGTTGAGTGTGGCACTGATTACTGTGTTGATTTAGCTGTTTGAACCATATGTGATGTTGCTATGTATGTTGAGTGTGGCACTGATTACTGTGTTGTTTTAGCGGTTTGAATATTATGTATAGTGTGGTGCTAAAAGTTGTGTGGTTTTAGCTTTTTGAACTACCAAAGGAAAAAAAAATTCTCCTGTAAGCTATTAGATTTCGATAGTCCTGTATGGGAAAAGGCACTGAAAAGCTGACTGTAGAAGGACTTTGTTCCTCTGAGCCTCTGATAAAGATCTGTCCTATCTGTGACTGCTCCCTGTTTATGATCGCTAGATGTAATTTCTGCAGTGGCTTGATCTTTGAAGAAAGTCATTTACCAGGAGTGTCATATATAAGGTGTGACCATTGTTTCTCAGACCAAGCTCTGCACACGGTTAAGTGGGTGGAATATTTCTGTGAAAGAAATCCAGGTTTAGTGTTTATTCAAATACTTCCAGATTTCTTGTAATTTAGGGACCAGCTGCACATTGCCGAGAGACCACCTGAAAATCCTGCGGTCTACAGCGACATCTTGTGGCCTCTCCTGGTAACATCATTATTTTGATCCAATATTAAGGGGGGCTCGGGGGGAAGTACGAACGAGTGTGAAAGTTTATGAAAGAGACGCAGTCTGACTGCGAGGCGAGTGTGGAGTTCCGATCTGCGTTTCCGTCTCTCCGAGAGGAAGCCGGCCAGAGACGAACAAAAACGCTTGACAATCTAGTGGGAAAGTGAAGTTATATAAATATTGACAATGGGCAGTCAACTGAGCAGGGAAAGTAAAGAAATGAATTTCAAAACCCCCCTTGGGTGCATTCTGAAACACTGGAAAGAGCTGGGAGGGGTCCCAGGAGAAAACATAAGCAAAAAGAAGTTGTTAAAATACTGTCAAGACTGGTGGCCGTTGTATACCTTAGACGAGGGAGAGAAGTGGCCCCCTGAGGGTAGCTTGAATTATAATACAATGCCGCAGCTCCTTCTGTTGCTCCGTAGACTAGGAAAGTGGGATGAGGTTATATACTGCCACATGTTCTTCACGTTGAGAGACAAACCAGAATGGCAGAAAGATTGTGGGATAAATATCCCACCCCATGACCCTTTCGTGTTAGCACTGGAAAAGGATCAGAAGAAATCTAGAGGAAAAAAATGCTGTTGTGATGCCTGCAGTTTTGGAAAACAATGTCTCAAATATAGAAAGAGACAAGATAGTGATAGTGAAAAGGAAAGCCTGATGGATATAAAAGACTTGATACAGAGATTTCAAATATTCGAGGCTGCCACAAAAACAAAGACAATAAAAGGTGCTCCTGTAACAAGGATGGTAGAAAAGCAGGATAGCGAGGAGGACACTTCAAGCGACACAGCACAGGAAGAAGATAGAACAGAAACTGCTAATGGTGTAGAAATTGGGACATTACCAAAAATCCCAAAAACAAGGAGATCAAAAGACAAAACAGACACTGAAAGCAGCAGTGACAGTGACGAATTAGAAGGCACTAGCCATTCATATCAAACCAGATCAACAAAGCGAAAAGGCAGTAAAGGGAAATCAGGAAAGAAAGCAGATAATCACTTAGTTGCGCCTCTTAGGCAAGTAATAAATCTCAAAGGAGAACAAGGAAGAATAAAGGTCCCCTTTTCATCAGGAGAGCTGGATAGATGGAAGGAGGCTGTGAAGAGTTTCAGGGAAGAACCAGAAAGCATAGCTCGGAGATTTGAGCTAATAGCTAGAAACCAAGACATTGATTTGGAGGACACGGACATGTTGTTAAATGAACTTACTCCCACTGAAAAGGAATTGGTGCTAAGTGCAGCTAGGACGTATGCGAGGTCCTTACAGGGAGATTTAAGAGACATTTTCCCTAGAGAAAACCCGAGATGGGATGTGAACCAACCAGAAGACTATGCAATGTTGAAACAATATCGAGAAATCATTGCAGAGGGTTTAAGGAATGCAATTCCTAAGGCAATAAATTGGGCAGCCCTATATCAAATCAGACAGGAGACAGGGGAATCGCCTACAGACTATCTAGATAGACTTAGAAAAGCAATGAGACAATATACTCCCTTGGATCCCGCTTCGGAAATAGGTATAGCACAACTGGTAGGGCTATTTATAGGACAAAGTAATCCAGACATAAGAAGAAAACTGCAAAAATTAGGTCACCCAGACGATAAAAATCTGGAAAAATTGATGACGGAAGCCTGGAGAGTGTATAACAATAGAGAAGAAAAGAAACCAGCAAGGAATCCTCCGCATTTGGTAGCTATGACCCAGGAATTCCCTGAGACATATGGTCAATACCCTGCCGGGCCCGGGGGCGGGGTCCCCAGACCTAATGTAGGGGGAAGGGGTCGTGGTAGCTTCATGCGAGGAAGGGGAGGTGCACAAGTACCGCAAAGAATAGAACCAAATCAGTGTTCCCACTGCCTTCAAATAGGTCACTGGAAGCGGGACTGTCCCCTTCTGGCAGTAAAGAGTGAGAATTCTGCCACCACCGTGGCATATCAAAGTAACCAATGAGGAGGACTGGTGGGTTGTTCCCTGGCGGACCCACTGGTTAAAATAACGCTAGGGGAGGGTAACCAAGAACTGGATTTTTTAATTGACACTGGAGCAACGTTTTTGGTTTTAAATAAAAAATTGGTACCAAAAAGCGACGAATCTGTAAGGGTCATAGGTGCAACAGGCCAACCAGAAAAGGCATTCTTCCTGAAACCTCTAAAGTATAAAATTGGGAAACAGATGGGAATACACCAATTCTTGTATTTACCTAACTCCCCTAAGCCTTTATTAGGGAGAGATTTGTTGGAGAACTTGGGAGCAGTTATTAAATTTAGTAAAGGGGAACTGGAATTTTTAGTTGATGAGGATAGATGGATAGCTGCTCTTAGCTTAGCTATGAGCAGTGTTGAGCCAGAGCAAAACAGTGAAAATAACAAGTGAATCATGAACGAAGTGTATCCCTTAGCTTGGGCAACGGACACACCTGGGAGGTCAAAACAGGCAATACCCATAAAGATCGAATTAATACAAGGGGCAAAGCCAGTAAACAAAAAACAATACCCACTAAGGCAGGCAGACAGAGAGGGAGTAACACCCATAATAAAGAAATTTTTAGAATTAGGATTGTTAATAGAATGTGAATCCGAATTTAATACACCTATCCTGCCAGTAAAGAAACCAAATGGAACATATAGATTGGTACAGGATCTGAGAGCTGTAAATGAAATCACAAGCACTATACATCCGGTAGTGGCCAATCCATATTCCCTTTTAACCAAACTGAAAGATACCTTAATCTGGTTTACAGTGTTGGATTTAAAAGATGCATTCTTTTGCCTTCCCTTAGCGTCAGAAAGTCAGAAAATCTTTGCTTTTGAGTGGGAACCTATTGAGGGAAGAAAAACTCAATTAACTTGGACGGTGTTGCCCCAGGGTTACAAGAATAGTCCCACAATTTTTGGGAATCAACTGGCTAAGGAGCTGGAGCAATGGGAGTGGCCGCCAGGAGATGGCGTTCTTCTACAATACGTCGATGATCTGATCCTAGGAAATGAGAAAGAAGAAGATTGTATTCAATGGACAATTTCACTTTTACATTTCTTGGGCTTAAGTGGATACCCAGTCTCCCAACAAAAAGCACAGCTCGTACAGAAACAAGTTGTGTACTTGGGATATGAAATCTCAAAGGGACAAAGATCTCTAGGAACAGCAAGGAAAGAAGCTATATGCCAGATGCCTAAGCCAGAAACACCTAGAGACTTACGAGCCTTTTTAGGAATGACGGGATGGTGCTGGCTGTGGATATACCAGTATGGGATACTAGCAAAGCCACTATATGACTTACTCAAAGACACCAAAAAGGCCGTCGAGTGGACTCCTGAGGCCGAGGCAGCATTCAAAAGATCGAAACAAGAACTCCTGAGAGCCCCGGCCCTGGGTTTGCCAGATGTGACAAAGCCTTTTTGGCTGTATTCTCATGAACGCCAGGGAATGGCCCTGGAGGTGCTAGCCCAACAGTTGGGACCATATAAAAGAGCTGTGGCATATTCTCAAAGCAACTGGATGAGGTGAGCAAAGGATGGCCTACCTGTCTAAGGGCAGTGGCTGCCGTAATTCTGAACATTGAAGAAGCCAGGAAGCTCACCTTGGGACAAAAGATGACAGTGTTAGTATCTCATACTGTATCAGCAGTATTGGAACAAAGGGGTGGCCATTGGCTGTCACCCTCGAGGTTCCTGAAGTACCAGGCAATACTGGTTGAATCTGATGACATAGTAATTCAGGTGACTAACATTGTCAATCCAGCTTCATTTCTAGAAGGAAGGACACCAGAGGAACCACTTGAACATGACTGCATAGAAACCATTGAAGCAGTGTATTCCAGCCATCCGGATCTCAAAGAGGTACCAATCCCAGAAGCAGAGAACTGGTTCTCAGATGGCAGCAGCTTCGTGAAGCAAGGCGTCAGGATGGCCAGATATGCAGTAACCACTACAGAACAGGTAATCGAATCAAATCCTTTACCTGTGGGGACCTCTGCACAGAAGGCAGAGCTGATAGCCCTCACCCGAGCTCTTGAATTAGCAGAAGGACAATGTATAAATGTGTGGACGGACTCTAAATATGCCTTTTCTGTAGTGCAAGCTCACGGAGCGATTTGGAGAGAACGGGGACTATTAACTACCCAGGGGAAAGTTGTAAAACATGCAGAGGAAATCCTACGACTGCTGGAAGCCGTCCAGGTCCCGGAGCGAGTGGCCGTAATGCATTGTAAAGGACACCTGAAAGGTAACACCGTCCCAGAAATAGGTAATAGGAAAGCTGACGCGGAAGCCAAGTTAGCTGCAATAAAGGGTCAAGGACTACTGGTAACTGCATTAGTACCTGGGGAGTTGGATACTGACTTCCAACCAGAATACCGAGAAACAGATCATAAGTGGATACAGAGAAATAAGGGCAAGCTATTAGATAGTGGATGGGGTCAATTGGAAACAGGGCAGTTAATATTACCAGGAAAATTAATGTGGCAATTCGTAAAGACGGAGCATGAGAAGACTCACTGGGGTTTGGATCCCCTCTACCAGTATCTTAAAGCTAGAATAGCAGGACCAAAATTATATACTACCATAAAACAAGTGACCTCCCGGTGTGAGCGCTGCCTGAGAAACAATCCAAACACTGGAACAAAAGTACACTTGGGAGCAATTAACAAAGGGAAATTCCCAGGGGAAATGTGGCAAATTGATTTCTCTGAACTCCCAAGAAAAGGGGGATATCGATATATGTTAGTTTTAACTGATACGTTTTCTGGATGGCCTGAAGCCTTTCCATGTAAGACATGTAAAGAGAAAGAAGTGATTAAAGTGTTACTGAATGAAATTATACCGAGGTTTGGGGTACCTAAAAATATTTCATCGGACCGGGGAACACATTTTGTGCAAAGATTGTTAAGGCAATAAGCAAGACACTACAAATCAAATGGCAATTACATACACCCTATAGGCCACAAGCCAGTGGGCAAGTAGAAAAAATGAATCATCTTCTTAAACAACAAATTGCTAAAATATGTCAGGAGACCAACCTGCAATGGTACCAAGCCTTGCCTATTGCCTTGATCAGATTAAGGGTAAAGCCGAGATCAAAAGAGAAGCTGAGCCCATTTGAAATCCTGTATGGGCGACCCTACGCAGTGCAAATTGTAAACAGTGAAGCTATAGATCAGATAGGCAACCAGTATGTATATGATTACATCACTGCGATAGGAAAACATTTTGACAAAAATGCCACTATAGTAATGGGACAGCAGCCTAAACAACCTGACAGTAAGTTGCACCCCTTTAACCCTGGTGACTGGGTGTTTGTTCAGAATCTTTTAGGAAAACCCCTACAAGAGAGGTGGGAGGGACCATTCCAGGTATTGCTGGCCACCATCACGGCAGTCCGAATAAAGGAACGACCTACTTGGATCCATTACACACGGGTTAAGAAAGCCCCGGAACCTAAACAAGAAAACTCTCTCTCAGGAGATGGAACTGGAACGGAATCTGACTAAAGTACAGAGGCAACGCTGGATAAGAGCCCTGTTACCAATAGTTGAAGAAGTTAAGCCAAACGTGAAAGCATGGGGAGTAACATCCCTGGCTCAAAAATTAGCCCACACGGGAGGAAGGAATTGGTCAAAATCATCACAGATCAGAAAAAGAATATCAGAAAGACCAAAATATGTTTGTGGATGTGGGAAGGATGGTTCCCACTACCTCTGGTACAAAGTGCTTTGTGGTGGGTGTCAGAAAATTTGGTGGGTACACCAAAATCATTACAGAAACTATGGTACATGTGTGAGTTGTGACCGTGAATTTAACCGGGCTTTCATAGACCGCTATAGAGATGTGTTACAACAACATTGGTCACCGCTAGATGTGGAGAATTTAGATAAAATGTCAACACTAGTAGTAGAAAACATGGATCATTGGTATTTAATGAATCTAGAACACTGGACTAGGAACGCGGTGCAAAGGATTCTTAGTGAAGATAAAACCTGGGCAATAGCTGAATATTGTGGGGCAGGAGTCAGGGCTTACTATTGGCAAAATTATGACAAAGAAACCTGGGAAAGAATAACGGGAATGCCTGTTTCAGGAGTAACTGTTTTTGCCCCCTCAACTCCCTGCAGCCTGGACCAGGACTTTCAAGGAATGACTCTCGACTAAAGGAAGAAGAATCCAGAATGATGATCCTTAAAGATGGATTTAACCATGCTCCTCGCAATACTTTTGGGACACTGGATAAGTATGACTTTATCATTGCAAGAACTTGAATGGCCCTGGTCTAATGCACGAATGAGGAAGGTGCTCATGTGGTCTGAAGCGGATGATCCACAGGCTAGCTCAGAATCCGACTCGTTTTTAGCTATTTATGTCTTGCATAACAACCACTCATATACGCCATATGATTGGCAATACACCGACAGTCAAGGAAAACTAACTAGTGTAACTGGGAAAAGAGGAGAAGAGATACAGATAGGATGCAAACCTGCAAATTTGGTAAATCAGGATAAGGGACAAGTTAGACTAACCATAACCCCAAAGAAAGGATCAATCTTTACATTTAGTAAAAAGATACAACATCCGGTATGGGTCAAAAGGGAAGGATCGGTTACTTGCTCTTGGGAAACAACCAGAAGCAGTGGGGAGGAGAAATGTGAACTCAAAATGATCTTAACTCAGTTTGTCACAGTAACTTGTATATGGTTAAATAGAAATCGAGCAGTACCGGATCAGTTTATGATCCTGGTTGCAGGGGACACCACTACTGCTTTTCCTACAAAAACTACCAAGACCCCTGCAACCTCAGTGTTTCTTAGTCCAGATTGTAGGAGGATACATAATCTGACTTTTATTGGACCACAGGTAATAAGGCATTCAAATGGGCAGAAACTGTTATTAGATCCCGCATACTCACTTAAAAGAATTCAAGTTAATGTCCAGATAAATGTTTCACAATTACAAGGGGAATGCCAGCCCTTTATTCAGCAGAGCCTCACAGGCTGGAACGCGTGGCTGGCAGCTAGATCCTATCCCCAGCGAGTCTGTAGAGATGTGGCTGGATGGTTAGGGACAGGATTAGGAGTACTGAACACGACTGATCAGGAGGTGTTAGTAAATAAATTGAGCTCGGTAACTTCAAAACTGGGAGAACTTAGAGTTCCAATAAGCTCATCTATGTTGGCCTTGGCTGAAACACAATCAGTAGCAGTCAAACTGTTAACCTTAGTAGCCAATCACACAACCGAGGATTTCCTTAGGATTGCAGACTATGCTGGGGATATTGGTAGGACAGTTGCACTCGCTCTCCAGTGCATCCAAACACAACAATGGCTACAGTCCGTAACTGCTGGAATTATAAGGGAAGGAGTCTCAGGAATTTTGCCTCAAGAAATAAGAGAACTAATAGCCAAAAACAAGTCCACTACTCAATTCGAAAGAGATCATCAAGCCTGGTGGCACCTGGTGAATTTTACCTACAATCCCCAACATGAACAAATTGAAGCATATGTGCTCACGATTAGTGCTGCCAGAGAACGGGCTATTTTTCCTGTCCTGACTCTAGGAACAATGCACCAAAATGTATTAGTTCGACCAAGTAATCATAATGTCTGGGCCAGTTTTGATTATGTTAAGGGGAAATGGATAACAGCTTAGAAACGTGCATCTCTAAAGGACACTTAGGTTATGTCTGTGAGAATACTATTGTAGAGGGAGAAGACCTGTGCTTGGACACTGAAAATAGCGTATGTACCTTCGAGATGGTACCCCAGAATCAAACAAAATCGCAGGTTTATTATATCGGCAATGGATGTGTATGCCTTAGGACCCTCTGTGCTGAACTCACAATTGACCATTGCCGAGAAACAACTAATGGTACCAACTTTTGTGTATGTAATTTTACTCGCTTTATAGGCTGTGACTTTAGCTACACTGTTCCAGTAACTACTAAACAGTTGATAGAAGCAGATTATAGTCTGTATCAGAATATACCACACCTGCAAATAGGTATGGATACTGAGCTTCTTAAGAAAATGCTAAGACAATCGGACATAGAAAGGCTAGTACAAGAAGTAAACAGAAATAGACAACGCACCTTATGGCAAGTAGAACACGATACGGCAAAGATAAAGACCATCCTGACAAAGGTAGAGCGAGAGGGAGAACAGCATTGGTGGGATATTCTAACAGGACGTTCCCCTACTGCAACTCAGGTATTCAATTCTCTGGTGCATCCAATGATAGCTATAGCCATAAGTACCGTCCTGCTAACACTACTGAACGTGTACCTGTGGTACAAGATAAGCACCATCATTAAAAGAACCCAAACTTTGTGGATTATGATGCGAACAGCGCAGAATTCTTTTGGGCTTGGCGGAAGAATCCGCAAGCCCTAAGAAAAAGGGGGGAATGAAGTAGAGAAAAGCTAGAACCTAGAGGATTTTACTAAAAGCACCCAACTTTCCGGGGAGTCTACAAGAGATAAGGTCTAATTTATGGACGACATCTAACTCTCAGTGAAGTCATAATTAAAGGCCCATGTAGCGAAGAGGTTAATCCCAAGAAAAAAGCCAGAGCACCATGTTTGGCAAGACCCACTGCAAGAATCTGCAAGAATCAGCAAAATTAGACCAAGTTGAAAAGTTCATGAGGATGAAGAGCAAAAATACGACCACCACCAGATGAAGTAACAGGATCTCCCCTCCTAATATTCCTCAAAATGGACAGCTCCGCCCCAACTCCGCCTGCTATGAATATTATAACTAGATATTGCAATATTATAATCGTGCATGAATATGTAGGTAAAAATATTGTAATCCCTCACTGGAAATGTATAAATACTGGAGCTTCTCACTGTAGATTTTGGAGCTCTTTTGTCCGATACTAATCGGAGAGTTACCCCAACGTTGTCTTAATAAATACCTTGCTGTTTATTGACTGAAACTTTGTCTCTAAACAGTTTCTTCTGCCTTTTTGGACATCAACTGTGTGTGGGGTGATCAAAGCTGTGTATTCTACCCCCTCTATTCATTCCCCAAGGACAATGGGCCATTAGCAGCAGTCGTGGCCTCCAAGGGTCTGCTGGGGCGAGTTCCTGGGGAGGCTTTGTCAGGATTGGCCCTTGAGGGTCTCCTTAAAGCTTCAGGGGCTGCAGGTTTTTCAAGGTGCTTTGGGTTTGGGTTTTGACTTGGAATCTGTGAGAAGTTTGTGAGATCATGGCCTCCAATGATCTCCTGAGGGTCACAGGGGTGGGAGGGAGCAGGGCCAGGACAGCTGAGCCCAACTGGCCCAAGGGATGTTCCCTTTGATGCAGGGCCGTGCTCAGGGTGTTAATGGGGGGTTGGTCAGGAAGGGCTGATCTGTGTCTGGGCTAGGCTGGGCGTTGGGCACTCAGTGGTGAGCAGTGGAGCAATGGTGTTGTGCACCTCATGTGGGGTTTATTTACTTACTGCTATTGTTGTCATGGGTAGCAGTAGTGTCTTCACTGAGGGTTACACGGAACAGTCACTGGATCATTTTCCCTGTGCTTGCTGTAGCCCCTGCAGTTAACAGGGGTCTGTTTACTGGTTCACACCCAGATTTAGAGTTTTCTCTGTGGGCGTCATGACCCTGGACAGGTCTGTGCTCACTGGCCTCCATTTATTGCTGATCCCTGGCACACACTGTCCCTGCAGGTCCCCTGTGTTCTCCTGGCAGCTCCCAACCTGGTTCACTTAAACATTCACCTGCAGCCAGCTCTGTCACCTTCTCTATAGCCACTGAGAGGTTAAAAATGATGACTTGCCATCTCCAAGCTCACTGGCCATGAACAAGCAGAACCTGAAGCAGACCTGAGTCTGTTGAAGACCTCACTGGAACTCTGATCTCATCACAATGAGCCCCTGGAGAACAAGCAAACAAGGAGACTCTACAGAGTCTATCCCTTGGCATGTTCTTGAGAGTGACTTTGCAAAAAGCCCTAAGACTGCATGTCCTGAGCTAAGGAGAAGCCCTTTCCTGATGGAGCTGCTGTTGTGGAGCCCAGCTGTGTCCCAGCAGTGCCCATGGCCTGTCCCTGCCTGTGAGCCCAGGATGGACATGCAGCAGGTCTGTGTCCCAGCTGGCAGAGGACCAAGGCCTTAGTCCAGCCCAGGGGCTCTGCAGGAGAGTGTACAAGTGGAAAGAGAGCAGGTCAGCAAAGGCCCAGTGCTGGTGCTCTCTGGCAGTGCTGCTATGCTGGGACTCTTTTGCCCTTCTCTGCACACATGGAACTGACCAGTAGGTCCCTGAAAGTCTCAAAGGAAAAATGCAATGATCTCCAATGACCTCCTCAGACACACAAGGCTACTACAAGAGAGTTTATTTTGTTTCAATATAAAGATAGCACAATTACTCAATTAAAGATTGAAAGAGTTAAATTAATAAATGAGACAGTGATTTAGATGACAGGATGAATATAATAATTTCATTGAGCACAACCCTAGGAAAAAAACCCAACCACTGACAAGGCAAACTGAGCCTGTCATGAGTTTCATTGTGAACACTGTACAGAAGAAAACTGGCAGGTTCTTGCTGCTGAAAAGCATCCAGTCATCATTTTTCTCAGGGCATCCTTTAGCTCCTGGTTTCTCAGACTATAGATGAGGGGGTTCAGTGCTGGGGGAATCACTGCATAAAGAATTGACACCACCAGGTTCAGGGATGGGGAGGAGATGGAGGGAGGCTTCAGGTAGACAAACATGGCAGTGCTGACAAACAGAGAGACCACGGCCAGGTGAGGGAGGCACGTGGAAAAAGCTTTGTGCCGTCCCTGCTCAGAAGGGATCCTCAGCACAGCCCTGAAGATCTGCACATAGGAGAAAACTATGAAAATGAAACATCCCACAAATGGAAAAGCACTAACCACAATAAGCCCAAGTTCCCTGAGGTAGGAGTGTGAGCACGAGAGCTTGAGGATCTGTGGGATTTCACAGAAGAACTGGCTCAGGGCATTGCCCTGGCATAGGGGCAGGGAAAATGTATTGGCTGTGTGCAGCAGAGCATTGAGAAAGCCACTGGCCCAGGCAGCTGCTGCCATGTGGGCACAAGCTCTGCTGCCCAGGAGGGTCCCGTAGTGCAGGGGTTTGCAGATGGCAACGTAGCGGTCGTAGCACATGATGGTGAGGAGGGAAAACTCTGTTCCCATAAGAAAGAATAGAAAGAAGAGCTGTGCAGCACATCCCATGTAGGAGATGGTTGTAGTGTCCCAGAGGGAGTTGTGCATGGCTTTGGGGACAGTGGTGCAGATGCAGCCCAGGTCTGTGAGGGACAAGTTGAGCAGGAAGAAGTGCATGGGGGTGTGCAGGTGGTGGTCGCAGGCTACGGCGCTGATGATGAGGCCGTTGCCCAGGAGGGCAGCCAGGGAGATGCCCAGGAAGAACCACAAGTGCAGGAGCTGCAGCTGCCGCGTGTCTGCCAATGGCAGGAGGAGGAACTGGCTGATGGAGCTGCTGTTGAGCATGAGCTTCCCCTGGGTATAGCACCTGTCCTAGGAGAAAAATATAGTAACAAGTCACAGTACATGTTTCAGAAAAAACTTCTTCTAGTCCTTATGTAACACCCTCAGGTCACCTCTTCTTTTTCACAAAAACGCTTTAGCTGGTCCATTTGAGGACTTCTGTTAAGGCCTGGATCAGAAAGCTCCAGGGAAAAAGGAGCTCTGCTGATGTTCTGGAAGACTCAGTTCTGTCCTACAAAAATAAACAAATAGGAACTGAGACTGATGTTAGTTTTAAGCCACCCATGGTGCTAAAAATATTCTCAACATTGTCACTCCCATTTCACCCCAATGCAGAGCAGAGCTGTGGGGGTATAGTTTTGTTTCTTTCCTTCTATTTGCTCCAACACAAGGAGTGAAATTTTGGGGCAGGAATCCTTGGTATTTATACTTCTATCTAAGAGACAACCTGTGTGTCCTGTAAGGCAAAGAGATCATCCTTTCCTGCAATATATGGCAAGATCCATCAGCCCTGCTCTCATCTGCCCAAGGCTGTCACCTCTCTGATCTGCAGGGCAAAGGCACCCAGGAGTTCCCCTGAGGAGAAACTGGACACTGCTGAGAGCTGGTGACTCCAGTTTCCACGTGCACATCTTCAAACTCCTCATCCTGTCTCATCCTACAGAAGAGAGATATCTCAGCTCTCCCCTCCCACCAGGGGCACAGAGGGCTCATTGCAGCTGCCTGCACACACCTTGCAGCCCCACTGCCATGGCCTCAGTGCTGGGGGGCTGTGGGGAACACAGAGCTGCAATGGCACAGCTCTGCCCCTCAGGAAGGCATCCTGCAGGACAACAGGATCATCCAGGGAAAGAACTGAATGTCCTAAAGATGTTACATCCTGACTGGAGAGTCCAGGAGACCCATTGCCCAGAGCTCCCACCTGAGCTGGGAGCAAAGGCAGCATGAAGAGGAAGGGAAAATAGAGAAATTCCTCCACACTCCTATGGAGACCCTACAGAGACAATCAGATGGCCAAAGGGAAGGACTCTGCTGGGTGGTGGATGAGATCAGGGGCTTGTTCTGGGCAGAAATCTGCAGAGCAGGAAATGGCCCATAGCTGCTCTAGCCCCCCTGCCACAGCATTTCAGCAGCAGCTCCCTCTCACTCCCTGCCCAGGGCTCTGCTGCCTGGAGCTGTCCCTGCCAGCAGCTGCTTCCCTGGCAGTGTTCCCAGAGCCCATCCCAGCCCTGGGTGCTCAGCTATGCTCTGCAGAGCCCTCCCAGCACAGGGCACTGGCCAGGGACAGCTCTGCCTGTGCAGGCTCTGCTGGCAGTGTCAAAGCAATCCTGAGGAGAATGGAAAAGCAGCACTGATGATGTGTGTACCTGGCAGATTTCTGATCCTCCCAGGTTTATTCATCAGTAGGTGTAAACGACTTGAAATGGAAGTGCCTCCTCCTGAAATGAGAAATTAATTTCTACTTTTTATGGGTCAGATAGCCCACAAAAAAAAAAAGTATGAACAGGATAATTCCCTTTGAAACAGCCTCTGCCTTTTTGTGCTTCTTGAAAAATATCCTGTGAAATCTCCTGCACTGCTGTCCAGCTCTGAGCACCTTCAAACCGCAGAGAACCTTATTCACATAAGGACCCAGCTCTCAGCCATCGCTCCTTCCCCACAGCCCTTCGCCCCAGCCCTGTGAGCAGCTCCCCAGGCTGGCTGAGAGCTGACCCTGGCAGGCAGCAGAGTCCCTGCCCCAGCACAGCACCCTGGGCTGCAGGACCCTGCTCTGCACCACAGCCCTGGGCACCCCTGGCTGCACCCCCCGGCTCCACAGGTATTCCAAAGTGTCCCCCAACAGCCCCCTCCTCACACATCCCATCAGCTGGGGCTGTGCCAGCTTTAGGAGATGCCTCCAGGAGCTGCCCCTGCATTGCCCTGCACCCACAGACTCACCGTGTCCAGCACTGCAAAGATTTCTCCTCCATGAGCTCTGAGTCATCCTCCCAATGCTGAGCCCCTTTAAGCTCTGTCTGTGCCCTGCTGGTGTCCCTGAGCTGGCCTGGCAGTGCCCTGAGCCCTGCTGGGCTGTGCACAGGAGCTGCTCCTGGGCAGAGCTGTCTCTCTGCAGCGCTGCCCGCTTGCCAGGAGCTCCCTGTGTGCCAGGAGCCCGGCCCAGCTCAGCAGCACAGCAACAGCCCAGGGCATTTAATGGCCCTCTGGGGGATTTGGTGCTCAGTCCCTGAACATCAGACCCTGAGGAAAGTTAAAGTGAGATTCAAACTCTAAAGTTTCTTGTAGTGCTAATAGGTCCCACTGAGCGACAAAACTGAGAACACATCCCCAGGGTTTTTTTGGAGCAGAAACATGGAGGCAGTGATGACAGGTCAGAGAATCACAGGATCATCAAGGTTGGGAGAAACCTTCAAGATCTTCTAGTCCAACTGTCATTCAGTACTCCCATAATCACCCCGAAATCATATTCCAAGTTCCCACATCCAAACACCACCTCAGCACTTGGAGATACCACCACCACCCTGGGCTACTTATTTCATTGCCTAAGTACCCTTTCAGTGAAAAAAAGTATTATTTAATATCTAATCTGAACCTTGACCTATGCAATTCAAGTCTCTTTCCTCTTTCTGTCCCTATAGGTTTGGCAGAAGCGAGGGAGAATCCCCTCACTAAGACCTCCTTTTGGGTGTTGGTAAAGGAGCAACAAGGTCCTCCCTGAGCCTCCTCATCTCCAGACTGAAAAACGCCAGTTCCTCATCCAACATGTTTTCCAGACCCTTCCCTAGCTCCGTTCCCTTCTCTGGACACACTCCAGCTTCTCAATGTCCTTTTTTTCAGTGAGGGGCCCAGAACTGGACACAGCACTAAAAGTGGGGCCTCATCAGTGGCCAGGGCAGAGGGACAGTCCTGCCGTGGTCCTGCTGGCCACATTATTCCTCATACTAGCCAGGATGCCTTTGGCCTTCTTGTCCACCTGGCCACATACCCAGCTGCTTTCAAGCAGCAGCCTCAAGTCTTTTCCTGATGAGCAGCTCTCAAACTACTCTGCTCACAGCCTGAAACATTCCATGGGGTTGTTGTGACTCAAGGACAGGATCTGACTCTTGACCTTATCAATCCAGCCTCTCCACATCCCTCTGTGGAGCCTTCCTGCTCTCCAGCACATCCACAATCACACCCACCTTGGTGTTGTCCACAACTTTTCTGAGGGTGCACTCCATCCCCTTTTCCAGATCATTAAAACAATGTCAAACAGGACCAGCCCCAACACTGAGCCCTGGGGAACACCACTAGTGACCAGCCCCACATGGATTTAGTTCCATTCCCAACCACTCTCTGGGACATCAGCCAGTTTTTCATCCAACAAACAGTTCCCTCATCCCAGCCATGAGCAGCCAGTTTCTGCAGGAGATGCTGTGGGAGGTGGTGCCAAAGGCTGTACTGAATTCCAGAGAGACACATCCACCCCCCTTCCCTCATCTCCTGAGTGGGTCATTTTGTAATAGACGGGGATCAGTTTGGTCATGCAGGACCTGCCTTTCCCAAACCCACACTGACTGTCCCTAATCCCCTGGTTTGCCTGTTTGTGCTGTGTGATGGCACTCAGGATGATCTGCTCCATGGACTTCCCTGGCACCAAGGTCAGGCCTGACAGGCCTGGAGTTGTCCAGATCCTCCTCCTGGCCCTGCCTGTAAATCACAGTTTCTGATTTCTTTTCAGCTTGGACTTCTCCAGTTCACCAGGACTGCTGGGCAATGAGTGAAAGTGGCTTGGCCAGCTCGTTTTCCAGCTCCTTCAGTACCCTCAGGTGCATCTCATGTGGGCCCAGGGACTTCTGGGGGCCTCATTGACACAGCAGGTCACTGACCAATTCTCCCTGGGTTATGGGGGCTTCACTCAGCTCCCCATCACCACCTTCCAGCCCTGGGATCTGGGTATCCTGAGAACAACTGTATTTGTTGTTAAAGAAAGAGGCAAAGAGGGCATTAATTTCCTCAGCCATTTCCTCCTGCCCTGACCCAGTGCTGCCTCTGCATCCAGCAAAGGATGGAGACTCTCCTGAGCCCTCCTTTTGCTGCCCATGGATTTAGAGACACATTTTTTGTTGTCTTTATTTGCAGTGGACAAACTATTTCCCTGTTTGTATCTGCCCCTTCATATTTTCCCCCAACATAACCTCACAATACCCCTGTAGTCCCCCGGGTATTCTGTCCCTCCTTCCATTGTCTTATTTTTCCCCCTGAGTTCCAAACTAAGTTGTTGGTTTAACCAAGCCCCCTTGCTTGTTTTAGGGCACAGCCTGATCCTGGAGCTTAATATTTCCTTCTTAAAGCAGGTCCAGCCTTCCTGGACTCCTCTGTTCTTTAGGACTGACTCCCAAGGGGTTCTATCAATCAATCTCCCAGGCAGGCCGCAGTCTGCCCACCATCAGTGCCAGGTGTCAGTTCTGCTGCCCCCTCCTTCCTCACCCAAATAGAAAATGCTGCCATTCAGTGTCTCTGTGCCCAAGATGGCCCCAACCACCACATCCCCCACCAGTCACAGAATCACAGAATGGTTTGTGTTGGGAGGAACCTTAAAGAACAGCTCGTTCCAACCTCCATCATGGGCACGGACACCTTCCACTAGACCAAGTTGTTCAGAGCCCGATCCAACCTGGCCTTGAACAACTGTCAGGGATGGAGCAGCCAGAACTTCTCTGAGCAACCTGTGCCAGGGCCTCACCACACTCACCATAAAGAATTTCTTCCTACTGTCTCATCTAACCCTTTCCTCTATCAGTGTGAAGCCATTTCCCCTTGTCCTGTCACTCCAGGCTCATGTAAATAGTCTCTTCCCAACTTTCTTGTTGGCTCCCTTTAGGTCCTGGAAGGCCACAATTAAGTTACTCCGGAGCCTTCCCTTCTCCAGGCTGAACAATCCCAGTTCTCTCAGCCTTCCCTCATGGCAAAGCTTCTTCATCCCTCTGATCATCTTGGTGCCTCCTCTGGACTTGCTCCAAAAGCTCCATGTCCTTGCTGTGCTGGGACACCAGAGCTGGAGGCAGCTCTGCAGGTGGGGCAACATCCAACCAGGTGTGTTCCAGCAAGGACAGTGTGGAACCCCATGGAAACACCACAGAACCTGCTGGAACCAAGGGGCCCATCTGACATGTGGGGTCTCATGGAATCAAAGGAACCCTGAGAAACTGTGGAACCTCAGCAAATCAAGGGGTAATTGTGACACTTCAGGGTCAAATGGTCATTGTCAAACTGCAGGGTGTCATGGAACCAAAGGAATTCTGGAGCACCACAGTCCTCATGGATCCAAGGGGCCCCTGACACACTGCAGATACCTACGGAGCACAAGGAACATGAGGACAACATGAAATACCATAGAAGCAAAAGGCCATTGTGACACTGCAGGGAGTTATGGAGCTGAAAAGGCAACCTCATTGCCAGGACAGGCTCCTCAGTGACTCACTGGAGGAGATCATTGGAGGCCATGATTGCACAAACCTCTCAAAAACTCAAAGCCCAACTAGCCCTAAAAAACTGAAGCACTTTGAAGAACTAATGAGCTCCACTGAGTGTCATTACTCACAAAGCCTCTCAAGGGATTAATTAAAGCAGATAATTGGAGGCTATAATCCCATAAATCTCTCATGGACTTAGTGTCAAAAAGAATACTTTAATAAACCTTGAGTACCTTGAAGCATTAATGAACCCCACTGAGTGTGGTTGTTGACAAAAGAATCTCAAGGGATTCTCTACAGCAGGTCACAGGAAGCCAAAATTGCACAAAACTTTCAGAGACACAAAGTCAAAAGCAAAACTCAAAGCAGTTTGAAAAACCTGCAGGCCCTTGAAACATTAAGGAGCACCCCCCCCCCCCCCCCCCCCTCCATGGGCCATTCCTGACAAAGCCTCCTGTCCTAGTTCAGCAGGAGGGACCAGCTAACCCTGTGTGGTGGTGATCAAACCTGTGTATTCCACCCCTTCTATTCATTCCCCAAGGACAATGGGCCATTAGCAGCAGCTGCCCAGGGAGCCATTATCACTTCACACCCAGCCTGAGGGGGGCGGAGCTGCTAATGGGCCATCAACAGCTCAACACCCCCTGGCTCCCAGAGTTAATCACCCATTGTGTGAGTCCCCGCCCAGGGGGAGGGACTGAGTGCTCCCTGAGGGTACATAAGTGATGGGTAAGAAGACGTCGGGAACCTCTCGTCGGATCCAGAGCAGCAGCAGGACCTTGACAGGAGGAGATCCCTGCTCTCGCCCAGACCACAGCCCTCGCCTGCACCAACAGGTTTTTCTTTTCCTTTTGCTCTGGACTTGGGGGAACCACAGGGGTCTCAGCACAAGGGCAAACAAACCCCCTTGGGTTTGTGCCCCAGGACACTGGGTTATACTGCTGGGGTTTGTGAGTTGAAAGCAATCTCCCTTGTGTGTCAGTGTTGTTATTGTAATATTATTATTAAATTTTAGGTCTGACTTATAATCTCTCTTGTGGTGAGTTCATTTCCCCTGCTGGTTCACCTTTAAACCAGCACACCTCCCCAGGGACTCCTTCCAGCAGATCCCTGGAGGCCACGATTGCAGGGAGGTAAAGGCTCTGTGCAGGCAGTTCTGATGCTGAGAAAAGCCTGGCTTGGATGAAGATTCCTTCCTTCCTTTTCAGACTTCTTCCAGGTTTAGGAAATGCTGTCAGTGAGACTGGCACCCCAGAACAAGGGCTCTGTCAGATTGCTGGGAGCAAAGACAGCCTGCCCTGGGCTCCACCCATGATCTTGGCAGCACTGAGACACCTGAGAGTTAAAAATAGTAGGCTGTATCTTTGAGAACATTTGGCAACAAGCAGGGATTGCTGGTATGTGGATAACCTGCATGGAAATGTTTGCTTTGAGTTAAAGCATTACATTAAAATAAATGTGAGTATCTCAATGTCTTGGTTTGCAATGAGAATATTTATTTTTTCTGTATATTTGTATCATTCAGTTGGTAGTTTAGAAAACAATCATGTGGTGAGTTTACTCTCATGTGAAGTCTGATTTTATATTGTAATTTTTGCATCACATCTCAATGAGACAGATAAAACTCACAGGAAAATGGCACAAGTACTATGGGAAAATAAGCAAAGTATTAGGACCATGTGTTTGTGTGAATTCAGGTTTTTCTCTTGAAGAAATGGCCTGTGCTAATTGGACACTCTATTGCATGTTCTCCGACCTGCTTCTCACCAGTAATACCTCAGAGTTTAAGAAGACTTCTCCAAGGGTGTTGCTGCTGGCTAAGAGATGCAGCAGCATCCTCAGTCCTCACCTGGGAGAGGATAATCCCTCCCCAGGCCAAACTGAGTTTCTGAAACACCTCTCAGCTGAGTTGTCACTTCTTTAGAAGAAACCTGTGATGGAGGTGCTGCCTTGTAGCTCACACCCTGTCTGTGTGCCCTGCAGGGAGTCTCTGTGCTCTGGGAGGGTTGGGAATGCAAAGGAAAGGCTCAGCTCCCCAGGCAGCAAGAACATTGCTCTGCCTCTGTGGGGGCTTGCACGGGTCTGCAAAGTGTTGCAGAGCTGGGATCGGAGGGAATGAATCTCTGGCTGGATTTGTAAGGGGTCAGGAATCCAAGTGACAGAGAAGGAAGGTAAGGAATGTTGAACTATCTGTGATTCATCCAGAAAGTATAAAAGCCTGACCTGCACAGGAAAATTGGATATTGTGGGGAAATCACCCACTTTGAAGCATTTCTTCCCTAAATGACTTGAAAACTGCATTGCTAAAAAGGGGCATTGCTTGCACCAACCTGTGTCTTAACACCATGAAAACTTTTTATTTAGACATAAACTGTTGCTTATCTGTCTTGCTAAAATGCCCTGGGGATGCATCAGAGTCACCTGATTCAGTGGAAGAGAGATGCCCCTCCCCAGGTAAAAGGGAAGGATTCAGATCTACAACAGTCTCCCACATCTTTGTGGTCTGACAGAGCACCAGGGGGTGAGCTCTTACATGTGACGAGAGCTGGGATTAATCTCTCTGCCTAAGGCCTAAGAACTGAGTCATGCCTTGCCTTGCAGTGTTAGGATTGCCTCTCCTCCCCGAGCCTTGGCTTGCTTTGTCTTCCCCGTTTTCATCACTTTTCTGCTTTTTCACCCTGTTTCTACTCAATGTTCTTACATTAAATGCATCTCTTAAAGATCTGGACAAGGAATGTAAACAAGATGGTTTTGTAAGGGGCTGGTATTTATCCATTTCCTTCCTTTTCTCTTTTATCCCCAGGCATCCTATTTAATAAAATCACCTCTGAAAAAGCAAGGCAAGATTCTCTTCTCTCTGTGGCATCGCCGGGTCCTGCAGGCTCAGGGATTCTGTTCCTCCCTCCCTCTGCAGTCCTCCCTGCAGCAAACAGCCCTGTTAGATTTCCAGCTCTCCTGCAGCCACCTGTGTGTGGTGTTTGGAGTCTTTCTCTGGCCTTCAGGTGCGTGTGGTGGCAGAGAGGCCACCAGCACCCTCTGAGAGCTGCTGCTTGGATTGCTCTGCAGAGGGAAAATGTCCCGAAGGAGAGGCTTGGAGAACCACACCGTTGGATCTGGATTCGTTCTTCTGGCATTTTGTGACCACTCCAGCCTGCAGGGCCTGTGCTTCACTGTGCTCCTGGTCATCTACCTGGTGGTGCTGGCAGGGAACAGCCTGATTGCCCTCATCACAGTGCTGGACTGCAGCCTGCACAGCCCCATGTACTTCTTCCTGAGGAACTTGTCCTTCCTGGAGATCTGCTACACCTCAGCCACTCTGCCAAAAATGCTGGTGAGTGTCCTGAGGGCAGATGGCAGGATCTCCTTCCTTGGCTGTGCTGCCCAGCTGTATTTCCTGGTCCTGTTGGGCAGCACTGAAAGCCTTCTCCTGGCTGCCATGGCCTACGACCGCTACGTGGCCATCTGCCACCCCCTGCACTACCCCCTGGCCATGAGCAGGGGGCTCTGCACCAGGCTGGTGCTGGGCTCCTGGGGGGCTGTCACACCAGTACAGGTAGGGCAGACCTACCAGCTGTTCACTTTGCCCTTCTGTGCCTCCCACGACCTTCGTCACTTCTTCTGTGACGTCCCTCCACTGCTGGACCTGGCCTGTGCAGACACATTCTGGAACCAAGTGGTGCTGCACACCATCATCCTGGGGTTTGCAGTTCTTCCCTTCTGCCTAATAGTTCTGTCTTACATTCAAATTATCAGGGCAATTCTGAAAATCCCCTCAGTTCTGGGCAGGCACAAAGCCTTTTCCACCTGCTCCTCACACCTCATGGTGCTGACACTCTTCTATGGCTCAGCCACAGTCATCTACTTAAAGGGACACTCCAGGGATTCCGGAGATCCTGACAAATACTTTGCCTTGTTTTACACAATTGTGACTCCCATGTTTAACCCTCTCATCTACAGCCTGAGGAATAAGGGAGTGAGAATTGCCCTGAAGAAACTCCTGTGGACAAAGTGATCCCACAGTGAATCCCAAACACAACAACTCTGTCAAGCTGTGTCTGACCAAAGTCATGTGAGGTAGAAATAGTGCAATTGTGGCCAGTCATCAATGAGCCCCAGAGGGTGAGACAACCCATGAGGAGGTGACTCCTCTTGGATTTGAGCAATCACTTCCTAGACCTCATGGACTATGGGCAGTGTCCCTGCATGGAATCAGCTTCAAATGTTAAAAGATATGAAGGGCAACTTCCCCTGCTGTGATGTCTTGCACTGAGATCTGTAAAGCTGGACTAATTTATCATAAAGAATAAAAAAATAATAATTTAAAAACCCATCAAGGGAACAATTGAGCACTGGAATAGCATCCCAGACACCTGTGGAATTTCCATTTGTCACGACTGAGCAATGTCAGCCAGTACCTGAGCACTGCACAGTCGCTCACTCCCTTCTCATCAGTGGAATGGGGGGGAGAGTCAGAAGGGTAAAAGTAACAAAACTTCTGGGTTGAGTTAAAGTCATGCACACATGCAGAGCAAAACTAGGAATTCATTCCCTGCTTCCCATGGCTGGGCAGGTGTTCAGCCATCTCCAGGAGTGCAGGGCCCCATCCTGTGAAAGGGTGACTTGGAAAGACAAACACCATCACTCCAAACTTCCTTCCACTTGACATACTGAGTGTGATGTCATATGGTCTGGGGCACCCCTGGGCTGGGAATGTGGAAATTGGAAATTGGGAATTTGGGAATGTGGAGAAGTTGCATGTGGTTTTCCTCCCACTCCTCACCATCCCAGACTTCCCAAAACCAGAATCAGGATGAAATTTCATCCCTCATCTCTGCCATCCTCATCCTTATCGGATTTGGTGTCTGGAAGCTCCGAACCGGGAACACGTAGGATGGGGGTCAGGAAGGGACATGGATCACCCAGCAGCATCCCAGGGATCTCCGACCACATTTGCTGATCCCTCTTCATTTCCACAGGGAATAGAGAGAGTAATGGATACAACATGGTTCCAGTGACACATCTGGCTCTGGATCCTCTCCATGTGGATCCTGAGATGGATCCAGGGGTCTCCAGGCTGCCAAAGAGCCAAGAGGTCCCACACTGTCCCAGGGGCTTCCTAGTGACCTCCCAGGGGTCTCTGGAGGTGACAAAGATCTCTGTGGTCAGAGGCTGTCACAGCAGTTCCATGGTGACATCCCAGGGGACTTTGGGCTGCTCCAGCACCAACCTGTCTCAGGCACTCACAGGGCCTCCAAGGGACATTCCAAGGGTCTCCATGCTGCCAAAGAGCGGTCACAGACAGTCACAGGATTCCTGTCACAGGCACAGTGGGAGCTGCAGGCATAGTCTCTTAGAAAAGGTCCCGTTCAGTCACATGATGCAGAAAGGACCCCCAACACCACCAGAGACCCCTAGTGCCTCCCAGCACCCCCTGGGTTTCTAAAGTCCTTCTCCCAGAGGAGCCTGGAAGTGGCTGGATCCAATCCCAGCCCCAGACTTTGTCAATAGTTTCTGTGTAAAGGATTATACAGGTGAGACTGAACCTTTGTACAACTTTGTCCTGCACAATCAAGGATGGAACACCAGATATAGAAATGTATATGATTTACTATGGTAATGATTAGACAAAAAGATCTGACTCGGATTTATTCACTAGACAGCACAGAAGCTTTAGGAACTATTATCATACACTGCACTAGGAAGCAATATTGAAACAAGTGGATTGAAGCAAACCCAATCATTAAGCAGAGAGTGATGTAACTCACCAAGACCAACGACCCTGGACAAAGCTCTTTGGCTCAGCCTCGAGGAGTGACCCCGAGGGGCAGCCCCACTCCAGGCAGGAACCTCCACACACCCCCCAAGAAGGGATATGTCAGAAGACCCAATCTCTAAAATTTAGGCCTGGGCTTTTATAGTAGAAAGCGCTGGCCTGTCAGTCAGGTGTGTCCAGGCTGTGCCAGCTCAGCAGCTTTGGAGTTCTCAGGGGTGGAACTTGTTTGTTCCTTTATCCAGGGATTTCCCAGCTCTGCCACATCTTCCCCTTCCTCTCAGGATGTTTCACTTTGGGAGTGTTGGTTGACTCAGGCCGCTTTCAGCTTTGTTCAACCCCAAAAGCAGGGTGACCCCCTTCTTCATTTCCCACTGGGGGCTTTGCAAACAGGGCCTTGTAGTAGTTATTTTCCCCCATTCCAGGCAGACCATCCTGCTACAGGACCCCCAAGATGCCCCTGCCCAGTTACCCACCTCTCCTTTCCCCACTATACCACTCCTCTCCCATTGTCCCAACAATCCTAAATTCCCCACACAGCTCAGGTTGGGGGTGTCCCCCCCTGCTTGGTTTTGGGGTCTAAGCCCATTTCTGATCAGTTTGGGGGTCCAAAGCCTTCCTTTTCCTCCCTCTCCCCTCCTTTTCCTGTAAGACTTCAAACCCCTCCTCCCTCAGAGTGTGGTTTACAGCTGTCCCCCTCCCACTAAATTTGGGTGTCCCAACCCCCCTTTTCAATTGTCCCCCCAATCCCCAACCTCCTTCCCCCATTCCTGGTTTTGGGGGTTCCCACTCCCTTTGCAGCCCCACACCCAGTTTTTGCCCCCTTTTCCCCCCAGTTTCCACTGCCCCACCCCCCCTTTCCCCACCCCCTTTACCAAGAGCTCCTCACCCTCAACCAGGGGGGCTTCCAGCACCACCAGTGCCAGCAAGATGGCCCCAGCTCCTCCCAGTCCCAGCATCAGGCTTTAAAATCAATATATATTGGTGAGAAAAAAAGTGTTATCCTTAAATCACACTTGGCCAGCATTTATCAAAGTTGTCTTAAGGTATTTTTGTGGGAAGAACTTGTGAAAAGTACCAGAACATCAAGTTTTGATAAATTAACTCTGATCTGCCTCAGTGAACAAAGCCTGGAAGAGAGAGATGGGTGGTTGAGGTTGGACATCTGGAATGCAGAACATACAGACCACAGGGACATGATAAAAGAAGAGGCTACGAAAGACACAGTATTTATTTTGAAAAGTCCCTACCCAAGAAAAAAGATACTGAAAACACTAAAAAATAATATAGAAAGCAAGAAATCGATAACCAACAGAGGAGAGACTACTAATTAATGAAAGGGAATTATGCAATTTAGAACGAATGAACATTTGATTTATTTGTTTGCTGAAAAATGTATAAATAGGTGAAAAAGTCTTCTCTCGGTGTCTCTGTGGAAGCTGCAATTTTGTCAGTCAAAGCCAGAATAAAGGAACGTCTGACTCTTCAACACTGAAAAGATGGTGTTGAAGGTTTATTGCCCTAATGGTTTCCAAGGATTTCAGTAACATTATAAAGGCAGAGTATGGGAGAGGTGGTGCTGGCCATGGGGTCAGCTGTCAGCAAGATAAATGTTTATTTAGTATTTCTATCTGCACAGGAACACGTGTGGTGGAACCAGACCCCAGTGTCTCCACTTTTCAGGAGATGGAATGTTGATGGTTCATGGCTCCAACATTATCCAGTTGCAAAAGCAGAGGGTGCTTTGCTGCCCATGGGCAAAAGAACCACCCAGGGGCAGAGCGAGGCACACCCAGCCCTGGAGGGGACAGGCTGGGCTTGGAGCCAGGGAAGGGAAGGGTTATTTTTATGCTTTTATGTCACTACAGACAGGAAACAAAACTGCTCCAAACCTACTTTACATGCAAACAAAACTGTTCTAAACCCTACATCTACATATATATTGATAAAGTAAATCTAATCTACTCCAAAGGTTGGGTTAACAAGAACCTGGGTCAGCCTCACCTTCAGGGGGGTCTGGACAGGTGCTGTACAAGGGGGAAGCTTCTGACAGCCGCTCACAGAACACATCCCTGGAGCCCCCCCAGTACAAAATCTGGCCACACAAACGCAGTGCACTGCCCAGCATGGATCACCTGGAACGTGGGTCACCAGGTCTCTGCTAAACAGGCCTCATCAAGAATGTTGGTCATCAACTCTTTACCCAACTTGTGTCGCCAAGTCTGTGACCAACATGGGTCACTGTGGATCATCCAAGGTGGGTCGTCCAATGGATGATGGAGTTGGAGCAGCGGATGAAGATGTTCCTGCAGTTGGGGCACTTGTAGGTCTTCCTTTACCGGTGGGTCCGTTGGTGTTGAGTCAAGTTACTTCTAAAGTTGAAGCTCTTCCCACACTCCCCACACTCTTAAGGCCTCTCCCCGGTGTGGATACGCCGGTGGATGGTGAGGGTGAAGTTTCGGTTGAAGCTCTTCCCGCAGTCGGTGCAGCGGAAGGGCCTCTCCTCTGTGTGTGTGCGCTGATGCCTGAGAAGAGTTGAGCTCCTCTGATAACTCTTCCCACACTCCTCACACTTGTAGGGTCGCTCCTCTGTGTGTGTCTGCTGATGTTTGAGGAGATCTGATCTGCTCATAAACATCTTCCCACACTCCCTACACTTGTATGGTCTCTCCCCGGTGTGGGTGCGCCGGTGCTTGATGAGGGTGTCGTTGCGGCTGAAGCTCTTCCCGCAGTCCGTGCAGCGGAAGGGCCTCTCCCCGGTGTGCGTGCGCTGATGTGTGAGGAGATGCGAGCTGGTCTGAAACAGCATCCCACACTCGGAACACTCGTAGGGACGTTCCCCGGTGTGGATCATCTGATGGCGGATCAGGCTGTAGCTCTGGCTGAAGCTCTTCCCACATTCCAAGCACTTGTAGCGCTTCTCCTTTGTGTGAAGCTGCTGCTGCATCACCGGGTCGGAGTTCTGGCTCAAGCTCTGACTGCCCTCCCAGGAGATGGAGGGTTTCTCCTCTTTGGAGCACCCTGTCCTGAGTTTGGAGCTCCTCCTCCTATGGGATCTCCATGGATTTTCCTCCCCAGTCACTTCCTGTGCTGTAGAGCCACTCAAATCGACCTCTGCCAGCAGGTTCTGCCGGGGGGATTTGTCCTCTGTGCTCTCCATGCTCAGTTCGGGGCCTGGGACAGGAAGGAACAAGCACAGGCAGGGCATTTGCCTCCAGCCCCCAGGGAAGGCCAAGGACATCCCCCCAAACCCGGCCCCGGCAGGACGGCGTCGGCAGCGGGGTTGTCCTGCAGCCGGGGCCATGCTGGGCTGGAAGATGCAGCACAAGAGAGGGGCAAAGGGGCACTGACTTCCTCCTCACCTGCCTGGGGGTCCCGGGGCATCTTCCTCTTCCTCGCAGCCTCTTCCTCCATCCTGACAAGCTTTGGGAAGGAGAAATCCTGTTTTCTGGGGAAAAACAAGGTGTGAGTGCCTTGGGTTGGGGGTTCCTCCTCCCAAAGACCATCTCTAGAACTCGCTGAGCTTCCTGAGTCCAGAAAAATCTCCGAAATTCCAAGATTCAGGCAAGAAAACAATGAGAGGAGCTCCTCCTCTCTGGTCTCTCCATTTTGGAGTTGTGGGGGTCCCCCCTGTCCTGGCTGCTGGGGGTCTCCTGTCTGTTCAGGGTCCTCCCTCTCCAGGCTGCCGGGGCTCCAGAAACCCCTGCCCAGCCATTCTCAGGTTTCCTGTCCCCACACCCCTTAATTCTGTGACTCCAGGAACACCCTGACCCCCCTTTCCCACCCATCCTACACTCCCTTTTCCTTTAACCTGCCATCCCCTGGACTCCCCTTTTAGGGGCACAGGGACCCCCTGGACCCACCAACGCCCTCTCCCCACCCCAGTCCTGCCTGTCCTTCACCTTGGCACCCTCCTGATTGCCCACTCCCCGGCACTGGGATCCCCCTGCACCCCCTTATCCTGCACCAATACTCCCCTGCATACCCTTTCCTGGCCATTCCACCTCTTCCAGCTCCCACACCTCCTGTTTGTTATTTTTTTCACTCAGGGACCCCTGGAACCCCCACTCCTGAATTTCCCAGACCACAGACTCCCCCTTCCCTTTTTGGAACACTGGGGGACCCTTTCAATCCCTTTCCCTGGACACTCTGGATCTCCCTACCCCATGATTCCCCTTTTCCCCAACCCCTGGACCCCCCTTTCCAGGGCACAGATTCCCCTGGACTCCCCATTTCCCTTCTCCAAGCTGCTACATCCCCCCTTCCTTGGACCTGTGGCCCCCTGAAAACCCCCTTCCCCAGCTCTGTGTCCCCCCTGCACAACAAAAGATTCAGCCCCAAAAAAGCCTCCCAGAAGTTCCTGCTCTCTGATCTCTCCACTTTGGGCTCTGGGGGGTCTCCCCTAACGGGCTTGCTGGGGGTCCTACAGGTATTGGGGGTCCGCCCTCTCCAGGCTCCCTGTTTTAGTGTTCCAGGGGGGTCTCTGAGCACCCCGAGCAGAGACTCAGGGCAGAAGCCGCCCCTGGGACCCTCGGCATTCCTTGGAGGGGTTTGGAGGGCCCTGGAGTTGTTTTGGGAGGTCTGGGAGGGAGCTTTGGGGGGATCCTGGGATAGTTGGGGTAGGTCTGGAAGCGGTTTGGGGGACCTGGTGTGGTTTGGAGGGACTGGGAGAAAGAATAGGGGGGGTCCTGAAGAGGTTTAGGAGGGTCTGGGTGGGGGTCTGGGAGGAGGTTGAGAGAATTTGGGCAGGTCTGGGTGCCCTAGAAGGGGGTTTGGTGAGTCCTGCGATTGTTTCGGGTGTCTGGGAGCTGAATTTAGGTGAGTATGGGGGCATTTTAGGGGTCCTGGGCAGTTTAGACGGTCTGGGAGAGGTTTGGGGGGTCTGGGAGGGGTTTAGGAGATCTCTGGGGTGTTTGGGGCGGCCCGGGGTGTTTCAGGGGCTCCGCAGAGTTCAGGAGGGGATTTGGGGCATCCTGAGGCTCCAGGGCAGTTTGGGGGGTCCCAGGCGGTGGGTTAGGGGGGTCTCAGGGGTATTTTCGAGGGGGATTTGGGGCGTTCTGAGGCGCATCCCGGGGTGGGTGGAATGGCTTACCCGGCTCCTTCACCGTCACGGCCAACACGGCCCCGGGGGGGTCCCGGGGGGTCTGTGGGGGTGGGTGGGCCGTGAGGGACCCCCAAAACCCGCCCCGAGTCCCCGAATGCCCCCGAAATGCTCCCAAATTTTCAGAAATTAGCCAAACTCGCCGCCATTGCTCAACTCTCCCGGCAGCGCCCGCGAGTCCCGCCCTCCGTCTCCGCCGTCTCTGATTGGGCGCTGTGCCTGCCCGTCACCGCCTGCAGCCAATCAGCGTTCAGGAATGCAGCGGGCGGTGATGGGACATGGAGTCCGCGCCACTTTGAGCCTGTCCCGTACTACATTTCCCGTCAGGCACCACGGCCCGTTCTGGCCAATCACAGACGAGACTACAACTCCCGCCCCCCCCCCCCCCCCCCGCGCCCAATCGAGTCGGTCCCACCCCCATTGCAGCCCCCCAAGTTCCCCCGGATCCCAAACTGCCCCAGAAGGGCCCCAGGACCCCCAAGTGCTCCCCCAATACCCACTCAGGACTCCCAAATCACCTGTCCGGACCCCCAAGTGACCCCCAAGTTCATCCAGGACTTACAAGTGACCCCTAAAATCCTCTTTGGACCCCCAGATTCCATTGTCGGACACTCGAGTGACCCCCAGGGGTCCCCTTGGACACCCAAGTTCTTTCCCAGTGCCCCAAAAATGCCCCTCAGGCCCCAATGGGACCCCCAAGTGCCCCCCAAGTGCCTTCCAGGCCCCCAAATCCACCCCAACCTCCCCAAAGCCCCGCAATCCCCCCTTCCCATGGGCCCTTTCCCGGGATTTGGGGCTCCAAAGGGACACTTGGGGGTCGGGGGGATTTGGGGGCACTTGGGGGGCTGTTGAGATGGGGAAGGGATTTTGTGTGGAATTGAGGGAATTCAGAGTGGAATTCAGTGGATTTGGGGTGAAATTAGGAGAGGTTGGGTGGAATTAAAGGAATTTGGGATGTAATTAAATAATCCTTATGTGAAATTAAGGGGATTTCTGTGGAACCTTCAGGATTTGGGATGAATTACTTGGGATTGTAAGAGGGATTAAGGTATTTTTGAGATTTGGGATGGAATTAGGGATATGTTGGGTAGAAATAAGGAATTTTTGCACGTACTTAAGAAGATTTGAGGTGGAAATACAGAAATTGAGACATTTTGGGTCAAATTAAAGTAATTTCTGGTGAAATATATGGGATTGGGGAGGTTATAGATGGAATTAAGGGAACTCTGGGCAAAAATAATGGAGATCTTCAGGAAAATTAAGTGGATTTGGGGGTAAATGAGAGGAGTTTTATGTGGAATTAATAGAATTTTGGGTGGAAGACACGGGAGATCTGGGGCAAAATCAGCAAAACTTTGATGGGTTTATAGAGATATGAGTTGGAATTAAAGCAACTTGGAGTAGAACCATTGTGGTATGAGGTGAAAATCAGGGTATCTTTCAGTGGAATTAAAGGAATTTTGAGGGTAATTATGGGATTTTGAGTGGAATCCTGGGGATTTGGGGTAAAATTGGGGGATTTGAGGTGAAAGTCCGAGGAGTGTGTTTGTTTTCAATGGTGAAACTTACGAGTTTCAGATTGCTGCAAAAATAGAGGAAAAATCCCTCTTGCCTGTGTTCAGCCAGTTCTCAGAGCAAAGCAGGTCCCAGTTGACTGATAAGAGACATGATAGGGCTGGGGAGGTGTGGAGCAAGGTTGTCCCCACTGTCAGACCTCAAGGGATTGCTCTCCAATTAGTCCAGACCTTTTCAGGAGGGAACCTTGGTCAACACCAATCAGAGAATGCTGCAATCACCTCTTCTCTAAAAAGAAAAGTAATTATCCATATCATTTAAAATAGAAATGCACATTTATTAGAAGCTCTTTGAAATCTTTCTTCAAAACTGTATTAGGGAAATTACTTAATTAACTCTCCTTGATTAGAGGACAAACTCAGAAAGAGCCATGATCTGTTAGGTTTTGCTTTATCTTAACAAGCCCCGTGGTGCATTTGGTGCTGAGCCCTTGAACCTCAGGGCCTGAGAGGAGATTGCACAAACCTTTCCATAGGTCAAAGTCAGAAGAAAATCACAAAGTATCTCAAAGCACTAATGGTCCCACTGAGGGCCATTCCCAATACAGGCTCTTCACTGACTGGTAGGAGGAGATAATTGGAAGTTCTGATTGAACAAACCTCTCATAGACTCAGTTTCAAAAGGAAAGGGAAAGTATCTTAATAAATGTTGAGTCCTTTAAAGCATTAACAAGCCTCACCTTGGGCTGTTACTGACAAAGCCTCTCAAGGGACTAATTAAAGCAGATCATTGCAGGCCATGATTTCACAAACCTCTCATAGACTGGGTGTCAATAAGAAATACTTCAATAAGCTTTGAGTACCTTGAAGCATTAATGAGCCCCACTGAGTGTTGATACTGACTAAGACTCTCAAGGGACTTGTTAGAGCAGATAATTAGAGGCCATGATTGAATAAACCTCTAAGAAACTCCAAGTCAAAAGCAAAACTCAAAGTACATGGAAAAACCTGCATTCCCTTGAAGCTACAAGGAGCCCCCCCCAGGGGCCAATCCTGGCAAAGCCTCCCAAGGGACTCGTCCCAGCAGACCCTTGGAGGCCACGACTGCAGGGAGGCAAAGGCTCTGGGCAGCAGCTCAGGTGCTGAGCAAAGCCTGGCTTGGCTGGAGGCAGCAGAAATGCCCAGCCCTGACCCCCAGCCCGGGGAAGGCACATCCTGTCCCTCACACCTTGCTCAGGACTCTGCTGGGGGCACTGGCATGGGGGGTGATGCTGAGGGCAGGAGAAGGGGTGACAGTGCCCAGCGTTCCTGGGGCTGTGCCAGGAGGCCACGAGGCCCCAGAGCCTCAGCACAGCAGGTCTGCTCACAGCCCTTGGTGGCACAGACGATGCTGTGCCCGAGGGGACAAAGACTTGGGACCTCTTGTACTTCTGACCCAGTCCCTTGATGTCCCTCTGGGAAGGAAGAAACCACCTCTCAGAGGTGGGTGACAAACCAGTGCTGGGAATGGTCATTTGGAGGGGCTGGTCTGTGATGGATGTCCTGGGACACCTTGAGATGAAATCAAGGCCAGTCTGGGCCACTCTCCATGGGAGGCTTTTCCCGCTCTTCCCTCTAAACTCACCTCTATCTCTAACACAGACAACTCCTGGCATCCCCCTGCCACTCCAGAGATCCAGAGGGTTCTGCACTCCTGTGCCCTGATGCCATCAGTGTGCACTGGGCACCAGTGTCTACTAAAGCTTTACACCTCTGTGGATCTGCTGTGCCAGGCCATCGAATCCACACAGTGCAGTGTGCCTGGTCAGCCCTTTCCTCCTGTTGGACAAAGGCAGGGACCCTCTATTCCTGTTCTTCGCCAGAGTATTCACTGTCTGACCTCTGTGATGTCAGACCAGAAGTCCCATCACCAGGATCAAAAGAGTTGATTTTAGTCCTTTTATGCCTGGGAGATTTCTGATTGCCTTCTTGTGTCTCTGCAGCAACTACATGGACATCCTTCTTGGCTGACCCCTTCTCCACAGCTCTCTTCCCTCTCAGTTCACCTCCATGGGCTCCCAGCACAAAGGGGGGTTCACCATCCCACTTCCTCATGTCTCCCTCTGGTCACGCAGAAAGAACCAGAGATCACCACATGGCCTGTGCTTGGGGCCCCCTTTCCGTCTGGCTGGGGCAGGAGAGGACTGATCTCCTGGGCTGCCCCTGAGAGCTGAGCTGCTGGGCCATGGGGATGAGGAAGTGCCCAGAGTTTCTTCTACATTTCAGAGCCAGGAGGATGCCACCTCTAGAGGTGGTGTATCCCCCTGGAAGGAACACAGTGCTGCCAGGCTGTTGGAATGTGATGCAGGGGTGCTTTGAACCGCCCTCCTCCCCATGCCCTTTGTGCAAGGAACATCCTCTGCATCTTTAGGGCTCTTATCACCTCTTAGATTACTACAGGTGATTCCCAGCACTGCTAATTCTCTCAAACAGTGGATACCTTTGTCTGCAGTGCTCCACTTCCCTGAAGAGTTCACAAGGTATCCCTTAAATGGATCTCTTGCCCTCACTCTGGAGAAGAGCCATCTCCAGAGACTGCAAATTTCTCCTTATTTTCCAACTCCTCTATCAATTTTCCCTTCTCTAGCAAGGGGTCCCAGTTTTTGGGCTACATGACCTTCCAGTTGCTCACTATCAGCCCTCTTATCATGGCATCAAAGCAGCCAGGAAGGGATCCACTCACCTGGCTGGCAGCTGGGATCTTTTCACAAGTCCTGATGTTCTAATGAGCTCAGGGATTGGTAACTTTGGTTTCCTCTTAGATTTGTCTCACTCCTTGACATTTCTTTGCAGTAGAACTGGCTTCTTGATCTTCCCCCTCCTCTCCTGATTCTCCTTCTTCTTGTGATTCTCTTTCTTCTTCTTCTTCTTCCTCCCTTACTAATCGATGACTCAGACCTGTCACTCACCTTACCCATCTTTTTCTTTTCACTTCTGGGGCAATTACTGTAGTTGTGATTTGAGTCTGTGTTTCAGCCACAGTGTCCTCCAATGCAGTTTGGGTCCCTGCCTCCCCTACAGTCCTCTGAGGGTACTCAACTGTGGCTCTACAGGCACAGGCCAGGCCCCAGGACAGGGTGAGAAGCTGCTGGTTTTCACTGGGGCAGGCAGGGCACCTTCCATCAGGTGACAGGTCAGTTGGCCAGGATTGATTATCTGTTGAGGTGTGAAGTCCCAGGTGATGAGAGGTGATAATTGCCCCAGGAACCTGCCCAAATCCTCCCACACCACCTGCCACTCAGGAACTGGATGTCTCAGGGCAGATTTCAATATAATATCACCTAAAGTTTGTTTTCTCTTACACCAGGATGTCACACCAGAATCCACGAACCCCACAGTGTGCCAACAGTATTAGTTAATATTATTACCAGTATCAAACAGCTCACATAAGGATGAGCAAAGACCATGGGAGACTTCATTATAAAGCCATTCACATCAATCTCGGGCAGTGAGGGAGGATGAATTCCTCCCTCATATCCAGAAGATGCTCCTCCAGCAGGACAAGGCCATCAGTGTAAGGGCAAAGCACAGAGCCCTTGTTTATGTTGGTGTGTTCCCAAACTCAGCACAATAAAGAGATGAGCAGCTCAGCTGACAAACTCTGTGTCCAGTGACAAAAAATCTGTGGTGGGTTGACTGATGCAGGGCTGTGAGGGCTGCTGTGGGGAAATGACCTCCAGCTCAGCCAGACCCAACACACATGGGGGTCTGAAATATCTCAGGGTTTGTTTGGTTCCATGAGGCCCTGCAGTGTCACATTGGCCCCTTCATTCCATGAGGTTCTGCACTGTCCCTGGGTTCCTATAGTTCTATGAGCCCTGGCAGTGGCCCTTTGATTCCCTGAGGTTCCACAGTGTCCCACAGTTCCTTCAGTTCCATGAGGCCCTAAAGTGCCTAAATAGTCCCTTCATTCCATGATGTTCTCCTGTGTTCCTTCTTGCTTGCAAAGACTGTGCCATGTCAAAATGGCCCCTTTGGTTCCATGAGGTTCTGTGATGTCACAGTATCCCCTTTGGTTCCAGGATGTTCTGTGGTGTCACAATGTCCCTTTGGTTCCAGGAGGTTCTGTGGTGTCACAATGTCCCCTTTGGTTCCAGGAGGTTCCACACTGTCCTTGCTGGAACACACCGGGTTGGATGTTGCCCCACCTGCAGAGCTGCCTCCAGCTCTGGGGTCCCAGCACAGCAAGGACATGGAGCTGTTGGAGCGAGTCCAGAGGAGACCACCAAGATGATCAGAGGGATGGAGCAACTCTGCCATGAGGGAAGGCTGAGAGAATTGGGATTGTACAGCCTGGAGAAGGGAAGACCTTTGGGGTGACCTAATTGTGGCCTTCCAGGACCTGAAGGGAGCCTAAAAGAAAGATGGAGAAAGACTACTTCCAAGGTCCTGGAGTGACAGCAGAAGGGGGAAATGGCTTCACACTGACAGAAGGAAGGCTTAGATGAGATATTTAGAAGAAATTCTTTACAGTGAGGATGGTGAGGCCCTGGTACAGGTTGCTCAGAGAAGTTCTGACTGCCCCATCCTCTGAAGTTCTGGATGAGGCTCTGAGCAACCTGGTCTAGTGGAAGGTGTCCCTCCCCATGGCAGGGGATTGGAAGGAGATGCTCTTTAAGGTCCCTTCTAACCCAAACCATTCTATGATTCTGTGACTGGTGGGCGATGTGGTGGTTGGGGACATCTTGGGCACAGAGACACTGAATGTCAGCGTTTTCCATGGTGGGTGAAGGAAGGAGGGGACAGCAGAACTGACTCATGGGACTGACAACAGGCAGAATTTGGCCTCTTTGGGAGAATGATTGATGGAGTCCCTGGGGAGTCAATCCTCAAAGATGGGGTCCAGGAAGGCTGGAGGTACGTTAAGAAGAAAAATCTGAAAGCTCCAGGAGCCCTGTCTTTGTGCCATAAAGCAAGCCAGAGGGCAAAAAGCATGGCCTGGTTAAACAGAGAACCCAGGCTGGAACTCAGGGTGGGAAAAAAGAGAGTGTGTCACCTCTGGGAAAAGGGGCAAGAAACATAGGGGAGTACAGGGATATTGTGAGGTTATGTTGGAAAAAAAATTAAAGGGCCGAAGGAAAATAGGAACTGAATTTTGCCACTGCAGTTAAAGACAGCAAAAAATGTGTCTCTGAATCCACAGGCAGAAAAAGGAGGGCTCAGGAGAGTCTCCATCCTTTGCTGGATGCAGGGGCAGCACAGGGCAAGGGGAGGAAGAAAAAGCTGAGGGACCTCATGCCTTCTTTGCCTCTGTCTTTAACACATAACCCAGTTGTCCTCAGGATACCCAGATCCCAGGGCTGGAAGTTGGTGATGAGAGTCTGAATGAATCCCCTGTAATCCAGGAGGAAATGATGAGTGACCTGCTCTGCCAATGAGACCACCACAAGTCCGTGAGCCCAGATGGGATGCACCTGAGAGTGCTGAGGGAGCTGGAGGAAGAGCTGGCCAAGCCACTTTCACTCATTGCCCAGCAGTCCTGGTGAACTGGAGAAGTCCCAGCTGACTGGAAATCAGCACCTGTGATGCCCATCCACAAGAAGGATTAGAAGGTGGTTCCAGCCAACTCCTGGCTTGTCAGGCTGACCTTAGGTCCAGGGAAGTCCATTGAGGAGATCATCCTGAGTGCCATCAGGCACACAAACAGGACAACCAGGGGATCAGGCCCAGCCACTGTGAGGTTGGGAAAGGCAGGTCCTGGTTGGCCAACCTTATCCCCCTCTATGACAAAATGACCCACTCAGGAGATGAGGGAAAGGCTGTGGATGTGTCTCTCTGGAATTCAGTCAAGCCTATGGCACCACCTCCCACAGCATCTCCTGCAGAAACTGGCTGCTCATGGCTGGGATGAGGGAACTGTTTGCTGGGTGAAAAACTGTCTGATGACCCAGAGAGTGGTGGGGAATGGAACTGAATCCATGTGGGGCTGGTCACTAGTGGGGTTCCCCAGGGCTGAATGTTGGGGTTGGTCCTATTTGACATTGTTATTGATGATCTGAACAAGGGCATCATGTTCACCCTCAGAAAAGTTGTGGACAACACCAAGGTGGGAGTGATTGTGGATCTTCTGGAGAGCAGGAAGGCTCTGCAGAGGGATGTGGACAGGCTGGATTGATAAGGCCAAGAGTCAGATCCTGTCCTTGAGTCCCAACAACCCCATGGAATACTCCAGGCTGGAGGCAGAGTTGCTTGAGAGCTGCTCAGCAGGAAGGGACTTGGGGGTGCTGGTGGAGAGTGGCTGGACATGAGTCAGAGTGTGCCCAGGTGGGTAGGAAGGCCAAAGGCATCCTGGCCAGTGTAAGGAATAATGTGGCCAGCAGGACCAGGGAAGGGATTGTCCCTCTCAACTGGGCACTGCTGAGGCCACACTTTGAGGGCTGTGTTCAGTTCTGGGCCCTTCCCTGCAACAAGGACATTGAGGGGCTGGAGCATGTCCAGAGAAGGGAATGGAGCTGGAAAAGAGTCTGGAAAACAAATTGGATGAGGAACTGGTGTTCTTGAGTCTGGAGAAGAGGAGGCTCAGGGAGGACCTCATTGTTCTCTTCAAAGACCCAAAAGGAGGTCTTAGTGAGCAGGGGTCTCCCTCTCTTCTGCCAAGCCTATAGGGATGGGAAGAGAGGAAACAGACTTGACTTGAGTATGTCAAGGATCAGATCAGATATTAAAAATATGTTTTTCACTGAGAGGGTATTTATAAAATGAAATAATTAGCCCAGGGAGGTGGTGGTATCTTGAAGGGCTCACATGGAGTTTGGTCGTGACATCTTGGAATATGATTTAGGGATGATTATACTGGTGCTTGGATGAGAGTTGGACTAGAAGACGTTGAAGGTCTCTTTCAGCCTTGATAAATCTGTGAGTCTCAGACCTGTCATCACTGCCTCCAAATTTCTGCTCAAAAAACCCCTGGGGATGTTTTCACAGTCGTGTTCCTCAGTGGGACCCATTAGCACTACAAGAAACTTTACAGTTTGAATCTCACTTTAACTGTCCTCAGGGTCTCATGTTCAGGGACTGAGCACCAAACCCCCCAGAGGGCCATTAAATGCCCTGGGCTGTTGCTGTGCTGCTGAGCTGGGCCGGGCTCCTGGCACACAGGGAGCTCCTGGCAAGCGGGCAGCGCTGCAGAGAGACAGCTCTGCCCAGGAGCAGCTCCTGTGCACAGCCCAGCAGGGCTCAGGGCACTGCCTGCACACACCGAGGGCACAGCAGAGAAGGGACAGAGGTGAGAGGCAGCCTGGGCTGGGAGGGGACTGAGCTCTCACTACAGGAGAAACCTCCACAGTATTTGAATGAAGAATTCTCTGGCTATAGGAAAGTTAATCTTCCCTTCCTGCAAGGACCTCCTAAAGCTGGCACATCCCACAGCATCCAGGATCTTTCAGAAGGACTCCCACAGTTCTTTAGTGGAGAGGAGGTGGCCATATGGCAGAGCAGGGCAGGACCTGCAGGCACCAAGGGCAGACAAGAGAAGTGAGAAAGAGGTTGAAGGTGTCCTGGAGTGGGAGGACAGGGGAGAGCTCTTCAGAAGAGGAATCTTCACAGCACTTTGCCAGGGTAAGTCTAGCTGCAGAGCACTGCAGGTGAGTTCCTGGAATTGTCTCTTACACCTGCCAAAGGCCAGCACTGACAGGACCTGCCAGGATGGCTCTCCTGGATTTCCTGGTGTGGAGCATCAGAGGCACAGGGCAAGAAGGTTCCCTTATGGCAGAAATGGCTGTTGGGTGTGAGGGTGGGGGAGCAGCCAGGGGTGCCCAGGGCTGTCCTGCAGGGCAGGGTCCTGCAGCCCAGGGCTCTGTGTACTGGGGCAGGGGCTCTTCTGCCTGCCAGGGACAGCTCAGCCAAGAAGCTCCCCATGGCCCTGCCGGGAAGAGGTGTGGGTGGAAGGAGTGACCCCCTCCTGGCAGGCCAGGGATGAGCAGGGCAGGGATGAGCAGGGCAGGGAGGGTCCTTCAGCTGCAATGGCTCTGGGCTTCTCTCAGCTTCAGCTCTACCTCCTGCCATGTCCAAGGGCACTTCTCGGAAAGCACATCCACTCAGAACACCTTCCCCTCCCCAGACACCTCACCTTGTCTGGGATCTGCTCTCCAGCCCCTGCACAGGCAGAGCTGCCCCTGGGCAGTGGGGTGGGCATGGGCTGTGTGAGCACTGGAGGGAGCTGAGCTGGGCACAGGGAGGTGGCTGCTGGCAGGAACAGCTCCTCACAGCACAGACAGGCAGGGAGGGAGAGGGAGCTGCTGTCACAAATGCTGGGGAGGGGCATGTGGGCACCTCCCTGCTGGCCCTGTGGCACAGACACCTTCCCCTGACCAACTCCTCCCTGGGCTCCTTTCCCAGCCTAAGCAGAGCCTCTGCCCTCAGGCCCGTGGGGCTCAGGTGTGCATTGCCCTGCAGCAGCCAGAGCCCAGGGAAGGATAAGGCTCTGATTTCCATCTATCTCTGTGTGTCCCTCCTCCCTTGGCAGGGGCATTGTGGCATTTCACTGCCATCCCCTGTTGCCTTTGCTGTCCTTGTTCTCACCATTGGCTTTTCTGAGCCCATATAGGGCGGTTGGGGGTGGCAGATTCCTGTTCAGACACAAACCCTTTTGGACCTGTGGGAGGAATATGTCTGTGGGAGCAAAGTGACCAAGTGCCCTCCAGGCAACTTTTGGACATTCAGCTGCTTCCCTGGGTGTCCTGCAGGGCTGCAGGGTGCACTCTAGAAGGGCATAGGTCTCCCAAAGTGCTGCCCTTGATCCCCATGCAAAAACACCTCTGTGCTAAATCCATGGAAAGGCTGATTGGCAACTGCAAGGATTGCTCTGAGTCTCAATTTGGGAGCAGAGGGATGAAAGAGGTGAGGAGTCTGTCACTCTGCTCTTTGACCCTGGATTCCTGGATTCCTCTGCTCTCAGCAGTGTGCAGTTTTGTTTTAGGAGAACAGTCCAGCATGATGCTCATCCAGCTCCAAGCTGTCAGCCCAGGGCAACTGAGAACAGCTCTGATAGGCAGAGCAGCTCTTCTCTCTGCCCTAAGGGAGCCTTCCTTTGACCCTCAGGACCCACATGACTTACCTGCAGTGCAGTAGAAATTTCAGGGATTTCAAACATCCACAACAGTTGCTAAATGTAGTGGGTGCAATTAGATCAACAAACACAAAGAATTCCTTAAAATCAATTCTAAATTTGGACAAAATTTGAACAGCTCTTTGATGAATCCCAAGTCCATTCAATTTGAGATCACTCTGCATTTCAAGTTCCCCCTCTCTGCAGAGCAAAGACTTCTCGGGAGCCAATTACAGGGTCCCTGCTCCCAATGCCCCCATCAGGCAGAAAAGACCAGAGCTCAGGAGAGGGGGATGCAGAGAGGGCTTCTTAAGAAAAAAAGACCCTGAATGTAGAGTTGCCATGACACATGCAATATGTTTTGCTGATGACGTCTGGCCTAACTCAGTTCCGCTTTTTCATTCTCTACAGATAACCATACCCTGAGGCAACACATGTCCAACAGCAGCTCCATCAGCCAGTTCCTCCTCCTGCCATTGGCAGACACGCGGCAGCTGCAGCTCCTGCACTTGTGGCTCTTCCTGGGCATCTCCCTGGCTGCCCTCCTGGGCAACGGCCTCATCATCAGCGCCGTAGCCTGCGACCACCACCTGCACACCCCCATGCACTTCTTCCTGCTCAACCTGTCCCTCACAGACCTGGGCTCCATCTGCACCATTGTCCCCAAAGCCATGCACAACTCCCTCTGGGACACCACAACCATCTCCTACACGGGATGTGCTGCACAGGTCTTTTTCTTTTTGGTGTTCATAACAACAGAGTATTGTGTCCTCACCATCATGTGCTACGACCGCTACGTTGCCATCTGCAAACCCCTGCACTACGGGACCCTCCTGGGCAGCAGAGCTTGTGCTCACATGGCAGCAGCTGCCTGGGCCACTGCGTTTCTCAATGCTCTGCTGCACACAGCCAATACATTTTCCCTGCCCCTGTGCAAGGACAATGCCCTGGGCCAGTTCTTCTGTGAAATCCCCCAGATCCTCAAGCTCTCCTGCTCACAATCCTACCTCAGGGAACTTGGGTTTATTGTGGTTAGTGCCTGTTTAGCTTTTGGTTGTTTCATTTTCATAGTTTTCTCCTATGTGCAGATCTTCAGGGCTGTGCTGAGGATCCCCTCTGAGCAGGGACGGCACAAAGCCTTTTCCACGTGCCTCCCTCACCTGGCCGTGGTCTCCCTGTTTCTCAGCACAACTGTGTTTGCCCACCTGAAGCCTCCCTCCATCTCATCCCCATCCCTGGATCTCACCCTGTCAGCTCTGTACTCGTTAGTTCCCCCAGCACTGAACCCCCTCATCTACAGCCTGAGGAACCAGGAGCTCAAGGATGCTCTGTGGATCACGATGACTGTACTTTTTCAGAAGAAATAAACTGTTCCTTTTTCTTCTGCAGAGCATTCAGAATTTAATGCATTTCATGTCTCAGCCTTAATTTTTTTTATTCAGTATTTTATTCTTTTGTGCATTTTCTTGTTCTTTTTCTACTTTTATAATAGTATTCACAAATGTATGTCATTACTCAGAATTTCTACATCAATATCTACCATTCTTTCGTAATGCAAAGAGTTTCAAACGGTTTGTTCTCTTTTCATTTGAGTTAAATAAACACCCTGCCCTGCTTTCTGTGTGTCCAAGATTCATTTGCCCCCTGACTACAGCATCAGTGCCTGTGTGCAGAGATGGGACTAAGAAACTCCCAGCACAGCAGCACAACCAGGGCCAAGGGCACTTGCTCCTTCCACATCTGCTTTTTCCAACTCCACACTCTCCTTTCCAGCCCTGCTGGTGGTGCCAGGCCTGATTGCTCTGCCAGCTTGGTCACATCCTGCTGCATGTCCATCCTGGGATCACAGGCAGGGACAGGCCGTGGGCACTGCTGGGACACAGCTGGTCTGCACAACAGCAGCTCCATCAGGAAAGGGCATCTCCTGAGGGCAGGGCAGGAAGGTTTTGCTCTTTCTCCAAAGTCACTGTCAGGAAGATGCCCAAGGAAGTTCCCCGGGAAAGCAAATCCCAGTGCCCAGTTGCAGAGTGTGAGTGTGCAGGATGTGGGCACGCAGCAGTTTGCTTACACAGCCAGAGCTGCTGGGACAGACCTGAAGGACCAGCAGAGCAGGACCTGGGCTCTGTCTTTGTTCCATGGACAGCCTGGGAAAGTACTCCTGGGCAGGTGACCCTGCAACTCCCATTACCAGCACTGGCCTCTCACCCCACCTACAAGAAGTTGGTTGTTTCTCCCTGGAGGGACATCAAGTAACCAGGTCAGAAGTCCATGTTTGCTTTGTACTGAGTTGACTTCAACATGTGAATTGTGTGTGTGGGGGAGATGAACCTCAGTGAGTAGAAACAACATCAGCTATTCCTGGGGGTGGGACAGGCAGTGTTGTGAGGTCACTTCACTTTGAGAGTCACATCCTCAGGGAAACCCCCTGGATGCAGCCCTGGGATGTGCTTCTGAGTGCAGAGCTCCCCATGTCCATCCCTCAGGCCATGGGGCATCTCAGACGGGGCAGAGCAGGTGACACACAGCAGGGCTGAGGTGCCTCCAACCCCTGGCAGTGGCAGCAGGAGCCCAGGGAGTCACTGCACCTGCTGCCAGGAGCTGTCTGTGTGTGTGCAAGGGAAGGACTCGTGTCTCTGAACAGCCCTGTGTGTGTGTGAGCAGGTAATGAGCCCAACTCAGGTGTGGACATCAGCCAGAGCCCTGACATTCCTGGGTGTGAATTCTGGAACAAGCCCCAAGATCCCAATCAGCTTTCTCCCACCTGCCTCATCCAGTTCACTGCAAACGCCCCTGTCTGTTCTGTCCCCCTGCCCTCCCTTCTGGCCTGTCCCTTTCCCTGCCCAGCAGGAAACCAGCCTGGCTGGGCAGCATTTCCCCTGTGCAGACAGAAAGAGCTCTGCAGGCAGCAGCAGCTTTGCCCTCCAGCAGGCAACATTCCCGCCCTTTCCCAGAGCACAGAGCACAGCTGGGCAGTGGGATGCAGCCAGAGGCACACACACCTCCATGGGTCACCCCTCGGAGCTGCCTGCACAGCTTCAGTGAGCACCCAACAGAGAAACAAATGCTCTCAGTCACAGGTGTCCAAGCAGGGCAGAGGGGACATGAAGATTAAAGGAGATAAAGAAGGTAAAGGGAAGAATAAATATTTCCATTGATAAAAGGGACTAGGAAATTCAGACATCATCCCTGCAGTTCTTACTGGTTGAAATGAGGACTGTCCAGAACCCTCAGAAAATCTCCTCCTCCTCTCTCTCTTGACCTGCCCCATGACTGTGCTTGGGAACAGCCTCATCATGGGGCTGCTGGAGGAAAACTTTCAAACCTACTCCAGCTCCACCACCACTGCTGTAATCCCAACCTCAACCTGACCTCAAAGGAAAAGGCCAAACCAAGCATTCCAGACTCTTATTTGTACTCTAATGCCCATCCCAATCCCACATTTGTAGTATTAGTATGGAACCCCAAGCTTTAATCCTAATCCAGACCAAAAACTTGGTGTCTAAATATGAACAGTCAGTGTCAGTAAAACACCAAACCTCCCAAAACTTCTGCCTAATCCCTACCCTGAGCTCTAAACCCCAACCCGTGACCATTAACTGCCCACACACATCCCTTGGGAGCAGGACAAGGACCTTGAGGGCCCAGGGCAGGCACAAGGTGTTGGAGAGGAATGTGAGGTGACCTGGACCTGATCAGCTCATGGCACACCAGGAGCAGATGGGTGGCAATGCTGTGAGGAGTCAGCTGGGCCTCAGCATCTCCAGGGGGCCATGGCTGGGAAGGGGCTGCCAGGTCACATCTGTCACCTCCCTGACAGGCAGCAGCAGCCTTGGGCACCCAGAGGCAGCTGAGCCACCTGTGCACACACCCTGAGAGCTGCCCCAGATGAGAGTCCCTCTCAGGGGCCCTGAGGAGCTCTGGGCTCTGGCAACACAAACCTGCTGGAGTTTTAGAAGGGAAAGAGGCCAGTCCTGCCCTGGGGGCACAATGACCCAGAGATGAGGGCAGGGACCTGAACAGCTCTGGAGTGACCCTGAGAAGAAGGGCCTGGGCTGTGTGAGGGATGTCCTGAGGCACAGGGACTCAGGATCAAAGTTAATAAGGACAGCTGGACATGGGGCTGTCCCGGCAACAGTGTGACAAACCAGACAAGGGAGTTGTCACCTCCCTGGACTCAGCTCTGGTGTCACCACAGATGGGCTGGTCTGTCTGTCAGTGACGTTTCCCATTGTGGAGGAATGAGGAAGAACTGGAGAGGGTCCAGAGCAGATCTGCCAAGATGGAGCTTTTCTTGGTAGTGGAATGGGAAGGAAACCCACAAAGTCAAACTTGGATGCTTCACAGTAGGGGTGTGGAAAAAGAAATGTAAGTCAAAGTGTAGTCTTGAGGTGCAAGAGGTCACCCAGAGCGTGTCGGTATCATCCCATGGCTTTGTGTTCCAGGGAAGAGCCAGAGATGGAGCAGAGACATCAGTGAGGGCACAGAAATGCTGCTGGGAGGGCTGGTGGCAAAGCAGGATGGGTGTGTGCAGCCTGCAAGGCCAGAGGAGCAGCAGGGACAGGGCAGGACAGGCTGCAGGACAGATGGCCAAGGGCTCTGGCAGGGCTGGAAGGCACAAAGGCACCCAGGCCTTTGTCCCCTGGGCTCTGGCAGGTGACTCTGCCACTGAGGCCACCAGAAGGAACTTTCCTTTGAGGTTCTGGACTTTGTTTCTCCCTCAGCCCTCCCTGAGGATGCTGGAAGACGTTGCACAGATTTTGACATTTGTTGTTCCTCCCCCTCCCATCCCACTGCCCCACAAACAGCCCTGAGCCACCTGTGAGGGACAGGACCTGCTGTCCCAGGGCCTGGGGCTCAGGCCTTGGCCTTTGTGCTTCCTCCAACCAGCCCAGGGTTTTCTCAGCATTGCAGGTGCCTGCACAGAGCCTTTGTCTCCCTGCAATCAGGGCCTCCAAGGATCTGCTCTAAGGAGTCCCTGGGGAGGCTTTGTCAGTGCCTGCCCTCAGTGGGGCCATTGATGCTTCAAGGGACTTGGAGTTTGGCTTCTGACTTCTTGAGCAGTATTTCAAATTTTGTCTCACTACTTGAGGTTCATGGACTCATCTCCAAATACACAGTGGGGCTTATTAAAACACAGAAAAACAATTTATTTCTCATTCTTTAATTGTTTTCAAGTCTTCAAGACTTGTACTCATTGGAGTTGTTTTGTAGTTTTGCTAAGGAGGAAATTTCAAAGTGGATTGCAAAAAAAAAATTTTTTTTTTTAGTGAAAGGGAATGATTTATACAGAGACTTGAGCTGCAAGAGGGTCAGGGTGCAAAGGATTTGGATACAAAAATGTTAAAACAGATTAGTAGTACTTTATCATTGATGAGTTTATACGTTATCAAGTGAATTGACACCATTTGCTACAATTTTAACAGTGACTCAATTATAGATACACAACAACAACATTCACACCACACTCAATTCACACACACACAGAGGCAGAGATGTTTGGACACATCAATATCTGTGTGTGTAAAGGTGCCCATGCACAATCCTCCTGGTTGTCAGTGAAACACTCCCATCCCATCCCTTTGTGTTTCCCAAGAGACAAGGGGGGCACCTGGAGGGGTGTGTTTGTTGAGGGGGGATCAGAATTGTCCTGGACATCAGCGACGCTCTTTGGAGTGTTGCAAACTTGAGGGTTCCCGAGCTCCGAGAGGCTCCCAGAGGTGCCCACTGAGAGGGAGGTGCTGGGGAGCTCCAGGGGCCTCCCTCAGGACCTCTGTTTGTGGGGTCACAGGGTGACTGGCTTTAGTTCTCTGCTGAATTTCCATCCTCATGTCAGTAATTACTGGAGTTTCCAAAATGTTTGGGAGTTGTCCAACTTGTGCTACATATGACTAAGGTAGGGAATGTTCCAAGGCTTTCAGAGAGTGGGTGATTGTCCTGTGATCCCCACCTGTTACGGTCAGGATTGTCCCCACCTTTATCATACAGGAGCACCTGGCACAGTCAAGGGACAGTTCAGCACACACCTGGAAAAGTCAACGGATACTCCTGGAATGAATGGGGGAAAACTTCCTGACCCAGGTAATAGGAGACCTTTCCAGGGGGGATGTGTTACTGGATCTTTGATCACCAAGGCAAGTGGTGACCAGTGGTGTCCTGGGCTGCCTCCAAAGCAGCCTGGGCAGCAGGGAAGGGGGATTCTGCCCTCTCAGGTGAGACCCCACCTGCAGAGCTGCCTCCAGCTCTGGGGTCCCAGCACAGCAAGGACATGGAGCTGGTGGAGCGAGTCCAGAGGAGGCACTAAGATGATCAGAGGGATGGAGCAGCTCTGCCATGAGGGATGGCTGAGAGAACTGGGATTGTTTGGCTGGGAGAAGAGAACCTTTGGGGTGGCCTAACTGTGGCCTTCCACTACCTTAAAGAACAAAATAGAAGATGGAGAGAGACTATTTACCAGGGCCTGGAGTGACAGGAAAAAGGGGAATGACTGAATCAGAAGGTTTAGATAAGGTACTAGGAAGAAATTTTTCCCTCTGAGGGTGCTAGCACAGGTTTCCCAGAGAAGCTGTGGATGCCCCATTGCTGGAGTGTTCAAGGCCTGGCTGGGCAGAGCTCTTGGGCAACCCGGTCTAGTGCAAGGTGCCCCTGTTCATGTCACAGAGGTTGGATCTAGATGATCTTTGAAGGTCCCTGAAACTCAGGACACTCTATGATTCTGAGTTACTTCAGGCAACTGAAAGAGCCCAACATCTTGACCCGACTGGGGAAAAGGTAATTTTCAAAAAGTGGAAATTAAAGATAGTAATGCAAAGACCCATCAGGTCCAGCCCCATAGAAAATGACATTTCTTATGCTGTGGGTGCAGAAGGCAGTAGGTGTTGGGTTGTGCCTCAGAACACTCAAGCAGATCTAATCAATGCAGCCACAAGCCAAGGCAAACACTGAGCAGAGTGAGGGGCAGTGAGTGGGGGCCTGACATGCAGAAGGAGCAGATTGCTGGGGGAGGAACTGCCTTTCCTGTGCCAGGACCAGGACACATCCCACTGCAGGAAAAGCCCCAGGCCAGCCCCAGCACACTGAAGACCACGGGCACAACTGCAGAGTGACTTGGTGGCACCTCTGCCAGGGAGAGCCTGAAACCCCAAATGCATCTTGGCAGCAGCAGGTCCTGCCAGTCCATGGCCAGGAGCCCTCCCTTGCCAGCCCAGCCTGGTGGGCAGCACTGCAGAGCTGCTGGTTAAGGGTGTTCTTTCTTGCTGGGCTCTGCAAAGCCACTTCTGCTACAGGAGCCTCATTGGGAAGCAATTGGGCCCCAGCAACTTGGAGCAAGATATTAATTAAAACCTGCTCATGCTGTTGCCAAACCCCTCTGAAATGATTGGGGTAATAAAACCCCCTAACACTGCATGTTTGGTGTTAGAAAGGAAGGCATCACTTTATTCCAATATCTGGATGTGTCTGTCCCACAGAAATCCTGCCTTTCACACAGACATCAATGCATCAATTATTCACCTATTTATCAGTTCTTAGCAAACAAAGAAAGCAATGTTCATTGGTTCTAAATGACAGAATTGTATTGAATTAATTTTTATCTTCTATTAGTTATGCATTTCTCTCTCTCTATGCTAATTAGTCGATATTTGTAGTCTTTTTCTCCTGGTTGGGACTTTCCATCACATCTACTAAGTCCTTGTTAGCCATCTTCTTTATCTACTGGTTTCTGCAAAATGTCCTTGTGGTCCATAAATTCTGCATTCCAGATGTCCAACATCAACAGTACATCTTTCTATCCCAGGCTTTGTTCATCAAAGCATATCAAGGTTCACTTAACAAAACTTAGAGAATTAGTACTTTTCCCAAGCTGTGTTCTCACAGTGGTAGGTTAAATTCTGCTGAGTTCTGGCTGAAAGAGATTTAAGGCCCAACACACAACTTGTCTTTAATTCAAGCAGTTCATTAAAAGGCTAATTAAAACCATGATGATATTAGAAAAGTTATATCATTTCCTACAATCTAAGCACAGACCTGAGGGTGGCAGAGGAAAGAGGAGACTCAGGCCAAGGAGATATGGCTGGAACGTGGTGGTTGTGAGGTCACTTCCACTGCAGCAGCCTGGGTGGCCCTCAGGAGACATTCTGGCCAGGGAGCATTGTGAGGTCATCCAGCACATCAGGGAATCCACACAACAGAAATTCCATCTGGGAGAGGAGAAGGAGTGGGGCAGGTGGGAGAGCCCCCCAGGTTCTGATTCTGGGGGCAGCTCTGTCACACAGCCCCACCAACCCTGGCAGGCAGGAAGGCAGCCTGGGCTTGCGGCCACCCTGCTCTGCACTGGCCCTGCTACTGGGGAAAAATCTTATCCTCATCTCCAGGCTGAACATTCCCTGTTTCCCTCAACACCCCTTGTCTTTCATCCTCTTCACATGCCAGCTCCAGCCAAACCTTCCCTACCTGAAAGAACCAAGTCCCCATATTTAATATTTATTTCGCAGATTCTAGTTGGTGTCACCTCCTGGCAGTGGCTTCATGGCCCCTGTCACAGCCAGCCCTGTCCGTGCACTGACCCAGCTCTGCTGCCCCACAGATGCTGCATCAGGAAGGGAAGGTCTTGGGGGAGGGAAATGCACAGGGACTCATCCTGGAAGGGACCTCAGGCGGGTTCTGGGCCAAACCAAAGCACAGTCAGTGGGGAAAGGGACACAAGGATGGGCTGTTTCTGTGCTCTGCCATGTCAGGAGAAGATGTAGAGCTGCAGAAACACCCAGACAATGTGGATCCCTCCAGGAGATGATCTCAGACAGGGGCTCCCAGGCCTCTGCCACTCACTGGTTACTCTGGTTTGATGTTCCCCGGTGGTTACACCCACCCACACACCCACCCGTGTTCTGTGCACACACACCAGTCTCACCAGTGTCTGGGCCCCCAAAGAACACAAGACCTGATGATTTGTGCTTCCACTCCAGTGGCAGGCACTTTGACCTCCCTCCATTCCCAGAGCACAGAGATCTCTTGTCCCAGAAAGTTCCTGGCAATGGGGAGATTAGGAAAATGGAACAGCCAGTGGAGTCAGTTGCAGGGCATGGCCAGGGAAAGGCACTGACCAGTCCCCCCTTGAAACATGTTCAGCTTCTTTCATCCATTTTTTGCTCTGTTTTCTCATGCCTGTTCCACCACAAATTACTTTGGTCATTTCCTGGACATTCCATGTCAAGTCTTGTACAGTCTCTAAATGCACTTTCTGGCTGCCCATCCTGAGTCTCAGGACCTGAGTGAGAAAACCCCCAACCTCAGCTGCAAGGCCATCCTGGGGGGCTCTGTCACTGATCACTTGGGGAGCCTTTCATGTAGAGATGTTAGAAATCTCTATTAGTTCCTTTGTAACTTTTGAGTTTTGAAAGGTTCCTCCAAAGTCATTGAAATTTATGTCCCTAAAAGGACTGTTTTTCCATTTTCATAAAGTGTTGGGGATTAGGCCACATTAAAATGCCAACATGGTGCATGTCGGTATTTGCAACCCTGTGGAGAAGGAGTTGGGGATATAGGAAAAAAGAATAATAAACTGTTTGGGTTGGAAGAGACCTAAAATAGCCACTAGTCAAAGTGCACTTCAATTACTCAGGGACACCTTCCACAAGTTTAGGTTGTACAAAATTCCAAACCTTGGGCAGCTCCAGGGATGGGGTTTCCACTTACTCTGTAACCTGGCCCAGGTTCCTGCCACCCTCAGCACAAAATATTTCTTCCTGACATCCAATGGAAATCTCCCCTCATTCAGTTCCAGTTCCTCTACCTTGTTTTACCAATACAACCCTTGGCAGAAAATGTCACTGTGTCTCTCCTGCACTAAGAGCACAACATTTTCATGGCTAAACATCTTGGAGAGGGACCAGAAACATCCCATGGAGGGGTTTGGAGGCCTCAAGCACAAGTCCTGGACCCAGTGGTGTGGAGACTGAGGAAAGAACAGGAGACGTTTGAGAGGGCTGAAGGGCAGTTAAAGGGCAGCTGGGGAGGTCCAGACTGCACACAAGGAGAAAGGAATTTCTGCCCAAGGGCAGTGCTCTGGTGCAACACATCACCCTGAAGGAGTCTGGATCAGTCCAAGGCTTTGTGTTCCAAGGCAGAGCCAGGGAGGAGAGAGAGATGTCAGTGCAGGAAGGGGCCAGCGAGGTGGGGCAGCCGGGGGATGCCGACAGCCTGCAGGGAAAGGGGCAGGGCATGGACACCGTAGGACAGCCTGGGCTGGAGAGGAGACAGGGATGTGCAGAAGCTGAAAGGCCCCAAGAGAGCCAAGTTGTGCAGGCCTTTGGCCATGGCTGCTGTGTGTGCCCCTGATGGCATGAGGAGACAAGTGAGCCTTGCAGCCCTGGGGCCTCATTGCCTCCTTGTCCCTGCTCAGCAGCCTGGGAGGTGCCACCCCATTGTGCCGCCCTTGGCATTGCACATCCCACATGCCAGTGCCCCAGGAAGAGCCCTGAGGAATGAGGGAGGGAATGGATCTCCCTTCTCAGGGTCTGGAGGTCAGTGCTAGGACCTTTGAATTCTGAAACACAGCCAGTTTAACTCAGCATGAGAGACATCTTTGACTTGCTTGTCCATAACTGTCATCACTGCCTCCAGTTTTCTGCTCTAACTGGAATCTGGGGACACTTTCTCAGTCCTGTTCCTCAGTGGGACCCATTAGCACTACAAGAAACTTCAGTGTTTCGATGTCAATTCGAGTTCTTGAGAAATTGTTTGAACTTACTCTGATGGACTGAGTCTGTTGTAAACAACACAAACCCCCCAGAGGGCCATTAAATGCCCTGGGCTGTTGCTGTGCTGCTGAGCTGGGCCGGGCTCCTGGCACACAGGGAGCTCCTGGCAAGCGGGCAGCGCTGCAGAGAGACAGCTCTGCCCAGGAGCAGCTCCTGTGCACAGCCCAGCAGGGCTCAGGGCACTGCCTGCACACACCGAGGGCAGAAAAGCAGCGCAGAGAGAGGTTACACACAGTCTGGGGTGTGAGGAAAGTTGAGAGGAAGATCCACTGGAAGAGGAATCTTTCCAGGCTTTTAGAAGGTAAGTCTGCATGAAGGGCAATGTATGTGCAGTTTGTGGGAAGATCTCCCAACGCTGGCACATCCCACAGCCTGGGGGGTCTCTAATGTGGGATATCAGAGTTTCTCTAGTGCTGAAGAGGAGGACAGGGTGCAAAGCAGGGACTCTCTGCTGCACCATCCCAGGGACATCCCAGCAGGGTTCCCTCCTCCCAGGGATGGCTGTAGGGTTTGAACCTCGGCTGTGCCACCCAGGCTGCCCCAAAATGTCCTGCAGAGCAGGGTCCTGCAGCCCAGGGTGCTGTGCCAGGGCAGGAGCTCTGCCACGTGCCAGGGGCAGCTCTCAGCTGGTCTGGGGAGCTCCCTCAGTGCTGGGGAAGAGGCTGTGGGTAGAAAGAGCAAACCCTGGCAGGACATGGCAGGGCAGGTTTGTTCAGGTATCAAGCGAGAGTTTCATAGGTGAGGACTGCTTACAGAACCAGAGCACTGCAGGATATTTTCCAGGGGATACTTCAAGGGGAAGGTGAAAGGAGGGATTTCTATCAGGCTCTCAAGACACATACCTGGTGGTTTGTCATGCAGAGAGAACACTGAGGGGCTGCACAGGGGCTGAGAACTACCTGACATTGTTGGTGTCTGGGAGGTGGCACAGCTGACTCAAGGTGACACTGCCCTGAGTGCCCACCTGGTTCTGTCCTGGCTTCTCCCAGCTTGACCCTCAGTGTCCATTGCTCAGTGATCGGTGATTGACTCAGCTACAGAGTCAATCACTGATCCTGTGATCCCCCTCAGGCAGGTGGGTCCCTGGCAATGAGACATTCCAATTTTCCTCTGACCTGTGGGGCTGTCAGTAGTGAATTCTGTGTGCCTGGAGAATGAGGTGTGTTTCCCAGAATCAAACCCCATTGTCAGGACACTTGGTTCTTCTCTGAGATGTCCTTCCAAGCTGGGAGCTGCCCTCAAGAATGCAAATCATCTTCATAGCACAATTGTGTTATCTGAAATCCCCAGTGCAGAGGGGCAGAGATGCTGTGCCCATCCCAGGAAATGGTGTTGAGTTGGTGAGATGAGCCATGTGTGTTCTTGAGACCTTGAGCCAGGCTGAGACATTGAGTGGTCTGTGATGGATCTCTTTGCTCTCAACAGTGTCTGGTGGCTTTTCAGACAAAAATGGGAGTGTGATCACTCTCTGTCTCAGGAAGGTCCAAGTCCAGGGCAGCTAGAAGAAGGCAGAGGGACAGAGCAGCTCCCCTCACTCTGCACTAAGCCACAGACATTGTCCTGTTTGGGAAGCCCTGCTCTGTTCTTCCTCAGGGCAGCACAAATGCTGAGGGGTTCTGACATCCAGGAAAACCACAGGGAAGATGAGGGGAGTCAGAAACAAAACACCCAAACCTCTGAAACTGCCTTCTGGAATCCTGAAATCTTCTCAAAATTGCGAGTGCAGATGCCCATGAGAACTTTTGCTTCAGGAGCAGTTTCATCTGACACAGCTGAACAGCAGGATGGGCCCTGCCCCCACCATGGCCATGACCCCCCTGGAGCAGAGCAGGGCTGACCCTCACAGCCAGTGGGCAGAGGGGCTGCTCCACCTGGGAAATGTAGTGAGCACCAAGCAGGGCTCCAGCCATGGATATGAAGCAATGTTTCCTGAGAAAGGAAAAGTTGGGAGTGTGAGCAGAAGGGAAAGGGGTATTGGGAAATGGCTTTGACTCTTTCAGAAATATCTCATCTGATTTGTCACTGTTATTTCCTCTTTGGACAGTGCCCCACCTCCAGAAGCAGCAAATGCCCAACAGCAGCTCCATCAGCCAGTTCCTCCTCCTGCCATTGGCAGACACGCGGCAGCTGCAGCTCCTGCACTTGTGGCTCTTCCTGGGCATCTCCCTGGCTGCCCTCCTGGGCAACGGCCTCATCATCAGCGCCGTAGCCTGCGACCACCACCTGCACACCCCCATGCACTTCTTCCTGCTCAACCTGTCCCTCACAGACCTGGGCACCATCTGCACCACTGTCCCCAAAGCCATGCACAACTCCCTCTGGGACACCACAACCATCTCCTTCACTGGATGTGCTGCACAGGTCTTTTTCTTTTTGATCTTCATCGTGACAGAGTTATCTCTCCTCACCATCATGTGCTACGACCGCTACGTTGCCATCTGCAAACCCCTGCACTACGGGACCCTCCTGGGCAGCAGAGCTTGTGCCCACATGGCAGCAGCTGCCTGGGCCAGTGGCTTTCTCTACTCTCTGCTGCACACAGCCAATACATTTTCCCTGCCCCTGTGCCAGGGCAATGCCCTGAGCCAGTTCTTCTGTGAAATCCCCCACATCCTCAAGCTCTCCTGCTCACACTCCTACCTCAGGGAAATTGGGCTTCTTGTGGTTAGTGTCTGTTTAGCTTTTGGTTGTTTCATTTTCATAGTTTTCTCCTATGTGCAGATCTTCAGGGCTGTGCTGAGGATCCCCTCTGAGCAGGGACGGCACAAAGCCTTTTCCACGTGCCTCCCTCACCTGGCCGTGGTCTCCGTGTTTCTCAGCACTGCATTTTTTGCCTACCTGAAGCCTCCCTCCATCTCCTCCCCATCCCTGGATCTGGCCCTGTCAGTTCTGTACTCGGTGGTGCCTCCGGTACTGAACCCCCTCATCTACAGCCTGAGGAACCAGGAGCTCAAGGATGCTGTGAGGAAAATGATGACTGGATGCTTTTCAGCAGAAAGAATCTGCCAGTTTTCTTCTGCACAGTGTTCACAATAAAACTCATGAGAAGCTCAGCTTGCCTTCAAAGGTTTTCTTTGGTGGCCAGTGGGTTCTTTTTGTCATAATGTTGTGCTCAATTAAATTATTTTATTCATCCTCTTGTCTAAATCACTGTATTGTTTATTAATTTGACTCTTTAAATATTTAATTGAGAAATTGTGCTATCTTTTTATTTAAACAAAATAACACTTTTGCAGTTGCCTTGCGTACCTGGGATTTTTCCTTTGACACTTTCAGGCACCTACTGGGGAGTTCCACGTGTGCAGAGAGGGCAAAAGAGTCCCAGCACAGCAGCACTGCCAGGGAGCACCAGCACTGACCTTTGCTGACCTGCTCTCTTTCCACTTGTACACTCTCCTGCAGAGCCCCTGGGCTGGACTAAGGCCTTGGTCCTCTGCCAGCTGGGACACAGACCTGCTGCATGTCCATCCTGGGCTCACAGGTAGGGACAGGCCATGGGCACTGCTGGGACACAGCTGGGCTCCACAACAGCAGCTCCATCAGGAAAGGGCTTCTCCTTAGCTCAGGACATGCAGTCTTAGGGCTTTTAGCAAAGTCACTCTCAAGAACATGCCAAGGAATAGACTCTGTAGAGGCTCCTTGTTTGCTTGTTCTCCAGGGGCTCTAAACCTGCATGTGAACCAGCAAACAGAGCCCTGTAACTGCAGGGGCTACAGCAGGAAACAGGGAAAATGATCTGGTGAGTGTTCTGTGTTACCCTCAGTGAACACACTACTGCTACCCATGACAACAACAGCAGTAATAAAAGCTGGAACTATAACAATAAACCCCACAAGAAGCACATGAGGTGCACAACACCATTGCTCCACTGCTCACCACTCAGTGCCCAATGCCCAGCCCAGCCCAGACAGAGATCAGCCCTTCCTGACTAACCCCCCATTAACACCCTGAGCACGGCCCTGCATCAAAGGGAACATCCCTTGGGCCAGTTGGGCTCAGCTGTCCTGGCCCTGCTCCCTCCCAGTCCTGTGACCCTGAGGAGATCATTGGAGGCCATGATTGAACAAACCTCTCACAGATTCCAAGTCAAAACCCAAACCCAAAACACCTTGAAAAACCTGCAGCCCCTGAATCTTTAAGGAGGCCCCCAAAGGGCCACTCCTGACAAAGCCTCTCCAGGGACTCGCCCCAGCAGACCCTTGGAGGCCACGACTGCAGGGAGGCAAAGGCTCTGGGAGCAGCTTAGGTGCTGAGCAAAGCCTGGCTTGACTGGAGGCAGCAGAAAGGCCCAGCCCTGACCCCCAGCCCGGGGAAGGCACATCCAGTCACTCACACCTTGCTCAGGGCTCTGCTGGGGGCACTGGCATGGGGGGTGATGCTGAGGGCAGGACAAGAGAAAGAGAATCAGGAGGGGAGGGGACAGATCAAGAAGCCAATATTTCAACAAAGAAATTGAAAGGAGTGGCACAAATGAAAACAGGAAACCAAAGTTACCTGGTCCCTGAACTCAACAAAACTTTCAAACTTGTGAAAAGATTCCAGCTGCCAGCCAGGTGAGTGGATTTCCACCTGGCTGCTTCCATGCTGGGATAGTGGGGCTGAGAGTCAGCAGTTGCAAGGTCATGAAGGCCAAAAGCTGAGATTCCTTTGCTAGAGATTAGGAAATTGAAAGAGGAATTGTAAAAGAAGGAGAAATTTACAGTCTCTGGAGATGACTCTTCTCAAGCGTGAGGGCAAGAGATCCATTTCAGGAAGATGTTGTGAACTCCCCAGGAAAGTGAAGCTCTGGAAACAAAGGTATCCAGTACTTGAGGGAATTACCTGCACTGGAAATCATCTATAGTGACCTAAAAAGTGAAAACACCCCTAAAGACTCAGAGGATGTTCCTTGCACAATGGGCATGAGGAGGTTCAAAGCACTCCTGCATCGCATTCCAACAGCCTGATGGCATTGCATTCCCTCCAAATGGATACACCAGGAGATGGCACCCTCCTGGCTCTGAAATGTAGTAGAAACTCTGGGCACTTCCTCACCCCCATGGCCCAGCAGCTCAGCTCTCAGGGGCAGCCCAGGAGATCAGTCCTCTCCTGCCCCAGCCAGAGCGAAAGGGAGCCCCAAGCACGGGCCACGTGGTGATCTCTGGTTCTTTCTGCGTGACATGAGAAAGTGGGATGGTGAACCCACCTTTGAGCTGGGAGCTCATGGAGGTGAACTGAGAGGGAAGAGAGCTGTGGAGAAGGGGTCAGCCAAGGAGGATGTCCATGGAGTTGCTGCAGGGACACAAGAAGACAATCAGAAATCTCCCAGGCATAAAAGGACTAAACTCAACTCTTTTGATCCTGGTAACAGAACTTCTGGTCTGGTATCACAGAGGTCAGACAGTGAATACTCTGGCCAGGAACAGGAATAGAGGGTCCCTGCCTTTGGCCAGGAGGAGGACAGGGCTGACCAGGCACACTGCACTGTGTGGATTCAATGGCCTGGCACAGCCGATCCACAGAGGTGTAAAGCTTTAGTAGACACTGGTGCCCAGTGCACACTGATGGCATCAGGGCACAGGAGTGCAGAACCCTCTGGATCTCTGGAGTGGCAAAGGGGGATGCCAGGAGATGTCTGTGTTAGAGACTGAGGTGAGTTTAGGAGGGGACAATTGGGAAAAGCCCCACATTGTGTCTGGCCCAGACTGGCCTTGTTTTCTGGACACTCTGCTCAAGGTGCCCCAGGACACTCATCACAGACCAGCCCCTCCCAATGACCATTCCCAGCACTGGTTTGTCACCCACCTCTGAGAGGTGGTTTGTTCCTTCACAGAGGGACATCAAGTGACTGAGCCAGAAGTGCAAGAGATCCCAAGTCTTTGTCCCCTCGGGCACAGCATCATCTGTGCCACCAAGGGCTGTGAGCAGATCTGCTGTGCTGAGGCTCTGGGGCCTCGTGGCCTCCTGGCACAGCCCCAGGAAGGCTGGGCACTGTCACCCCTTGTCCTGCCCTCGGCATCACCCCCATGCCAGTGCCCCCAGCAGAGCCCTGAGCAAGGTGTGAGGGACAGGATGTGCCTTCCCCAGGCTGGGGGTCAGGGCTGGTCCTTTCTGCTGCCTCCAGCCAAGCCAGGCTTTGCTCAGCACCTGAGCTGCTGCCCAGAGCCTTTGCCTCCCTGCAGTTGTGGCCTCCAAGGGTCTGCTGGGATGAGTCCCTGGGGAGGATTCTTCAGGAGTGGCCCTTGGGGGGCTCCTTAAAGCTTCAAGGGACTGCAGGTTTTTCAAAGTACTTTGAGTTTTTCTTTTGATTTGGAGTTTCTGAGAGGTTTGTTCAATTAAGGCCTCCAATTATCAGCTGTAACGAGTCCCTTGAGATTCTTGATCAGTAACAACACTCAGTGGGGCTTGTTAATGCTTCAAGGTACTCAAAGCTTATTGAAGTATTTCTTTTTGACTCCCAGTCTGTGAGAGGTTTGTGAAATCACGGCCTGCAATGATCTGCTTTAATTAGTCCCTTGAGAGGCTTTGTCAGTAACAGCCCAAGGTGAGGCTTGTTAATGCTTCAAGGGACTCAACATTTATTAAGGTACTTTCCCTTTCCTTTTGAAACTGAGTCTATGAGAGGTTTGTTCAATCAAGGCTTCCAATTATCTCCTCCTACCAGTCAGTGAAGAGCCTGTATTGGGAATGGCCCTCAGTGGGACCCATTAGTGCTTTGAGATACTTTGTGATTTTCTTCTGACTTTGACATATGGAAAGGTTTGTGCAATCTCCTCTCAGTACCTGAGGTTCAAGGAATCAGCACCAAATGCACCACGGAGCTTGTTAAGATAAAGCAAAACTGAACAGATCATGGCTCTTTCTGAGTTTGCCCTCTAATCAAGGAGACTTAATTAAGTAATTTCCCTAATACAGTTTTGAAGAAAGATTTCAATGAGCTTCTAACAAATGTGCATTTCTGTCTTAAATTATTTGGATAATTACTTTTCTTTTTAGAGAAGAGGCGATTGCAGCATTCTCTGATTGATGTTGACCAAGGTTCCCTCACAAGAAGGTTTTGACTAATTGGAGAGCGATCCCTTCAGGTCTGACAGTGGGGACAACCTTGCTCCACACCTCCCCAGCCCCATCATGTCTCTCATCAGTCAGCTGGGACCTGCTTTGCTCTGACAACTGGCTGAACACAGGCAAGAGGGATTTTTCCTCTATTTTTGCTGCAATCTGAAACTCACAAGTTTCACCATTGAAAACAAACACACTTCTCGGACTTTCACCTCACATCCCCCCAATTTTACCCCAAATCCCCAGGATTCCACACAAAATCCCATAATTACCCTCAAAATCCCTTTAATTCCACCGAAAGATACCCTGATTTTCCCCTCATACCACAATGGTTCTACTCCAAGTTGCTTTAATTCCAAGTCATATCTCTATAAACCCATCAAAGTCCTGCCGATTTTGCCCCAGATCTCCCGTGTCTTCCACCCAAAATTCTATTAATTCCACATAAAACTCCTCTCATTTACCCCCAAATCCACTTAATTTTCCTGAATATCTCCATTATTTTTGCCCAGAGTTCCCTTAATTCCATCTATAACCTCCCCAATCCCATATATTTCACTAAAAATTACTTTAATTTCACCTAAAATTTCTCAATTCTCTTTATTTACACCTCAAATCTTCTTAACTACGTGCAAAAGTTCCTTATTTCTACCCAACATATCCCTAATTCCATCCCAAATCTCTGACCGCCACTCAAAAATACCTTGATCCCTCTTACAATCCCAAGTAATTCATCCCAAATCCTGAAGGTTCCACAGAAATCCCCTTAATTTCACATAAGGATTATTTAGTTCCATCCCAAATTCCTTTAATTCCACCCAAACTCTCCAAATTTCACCTCAAATCCACTGAATTCCACTCTGAATTCCCTCAAATCCACACAAAATCCTTTCCCCAACTCACCAGCCCCCCAAGTGCCCCCAAATCCCCCCCAACCCCCAAGTGTCCCTTTGGAGCCCCAAATTCTGGGGAAGGACCCATGGGAAGGGGGGGCTGGGGGGCTTTGGGGAGGTTGGGGTGGATTTGGGGGCCTAGAGGGGACTTGGGGGGCACTTGGGGGTCCCATTGGGATCTGAGGGGCTTTTATAGGGCACTGAGAAAGAACTTGGGTGTCCGAGGGGACCCCTGGGGGGTCACTCGAGTGTCCAGGGATGGAATCTGGGGGTCCAAAGAGGATTTCAGGGGTCACTTTTAAGTCCTGGAGGAACTTGGGGGTCACTTGGGGGTCCAGGGAGATGATTTGTGGGTCCTGAGTGGGTATTGGGGGAGCACTTGGGGGTCCTGGGGCCCTTCTGGGGCAGTTTGGGGTTTGGGGGACACTTGGGGGGTTGCAATGGGGGTGGGACCAACCCGATTGGGCGAGGGGGGGCGGGAGTTGTAGTCCCGCCTGTGATTGGCCAGAGCGGGCCGCGGTGCATCACGGGAAATGTAGTACGGGACAGGCTCAAAATGGCGCTGCTGGGAGAGATGAGCAATGGCGGCGCCATAGGGAGGTTTGGAAGATAATTGGGAACATTTAGGAAATATTCGGGGACTCGGGGCGGGCTTTGGGGATCCCTCACGACCCACTCACCCCCCACAGACCCGCGGGACCCCCCCGGGGCCGTGTTGGCTGTGACGGTGAAGGAGCCGGGAAAGCCCCTCCCCCCACCCCAGGATCTGCCTCGGGACCCCCCAAAATCACCAAAAAAAATCCCTGAGACCCCAAACCGCCCACCTGGGACCTCCCAAACTGCCTCGGCCCCCCAGGATGCCTCAAATCGCATTCTGAACTCTCTGAAGCATTTGAAACACTTTGCCGCCCCCCCCCAAACGCCTCAGAGACCCCCTAAACCCCCTCCTAGACCCCCCCAAACCTCTTTCAGAGCATCTGAACTGTCCAGAACCCACCAAACTACCCTCAGGCTATCCTGTATTTCCTCCCAGACCCCCCAAACCACCGCAGGACCCGCCAAAATCCCTTTCTGAAGCAACCAGACCTGCCAAATTCCCTCAACCTCCCCCCAGACCCCCACCCAGACCTCTCCAAACTGCCCCAAGACTCCCAAACTACCTCAAACCCCTCCTAAATTCTCTCCCAGTCTCTCCAAACTGCCCCAAGGCCCTCAAACTACTTCCAGAACTCCCCAAACTAGGCCAGGATCCCCTTAAACCCACTCCCAGAACACCCATACTGCTCCCAGATCCCCCAAAACCATTTCTGGGTCCCCAAAACCTTTCCCAGGACCCCCACACTGCCCTCAGACCCCCCCCGTTCCACCCCAGGACCCCCCAAACCCTTCCCTGGCCCTCCAAAGTACTTCTGGACCTCCAAACTGCTGCCAGACCCTCCAAAACAACCCTAGGACCCCCTAAACTGTCCCAGGACCCCCAAACTGCCCCAAGAGCCCCCTAAAACACCTCAGGAGCCCCAAACTGGGGTCTTGAAGTTACAGCTGAAACAGAGAGAACTGAAGCTGAGTGAGACACGTGGGCAGCCCGAAAAAACTGGAAAATGGGATTTATTTATTGTTTATTTCTAGAAGTTGAAAGGGGGAAATTGGGGATGATGCTCTTGGAAAAGGGAACGGTGTGAGCGAGTGAGGAGTGACCTCACTGTGGGGAACAAAGGGAGTCACCCCCAAAGGGGGCTTTGCTTGGGGAGCATCTCTGGATGCTGGAAAATCCTGGGATCCTCCAATCCCCCTAAATGGAGGTGCCTGGCACAGATCCCCTAAAACCCCAAACCATCAAGATTTGGCCAAAACCCCCTCCAAAATACGCAGATTAAGGCCAAAGGAATTCAAAGCACCAAAATTCACCTCCAAATTTTCTCTCTGTGGTCTCTCCACTTTGGGGTTCTGGGGGTCCCCCCTGTCCAGGCTGTTGGGGGTGCCTTGTGTTTTGGGTGCCCCTCTCTGGGGTTCTGCCTTTTCCAGGCTGCTGGAGATCCTGGGAATGCCAGGGGTCCCCCACTCTGTGATCTGACCCCTTTGGGGTTCTGGGATTCCCCCTCTCGAGGGTCCCAATTAGGTATGCCGAGGGTGCCAGAGGTCCCCTATGCGCTGACTCTCTGCTCGGGGTGCTCGGGGATCCCCTGGGATCCCAAAAAGGAGACCCTGGAAATGGGGCACCCTCGGGACCCCTGGCATCCTGGGGAGGGGGGGCCCTATCCCCAAACTGGGGGACCCCAGAGAGGAGGGACCCCAAGAAACCCAAAGTGGGGAGAGCAGAGAGGAGGGACCCCTTTTGATTCCCAGGACCCCCGGCAGCCTGGAGAGGGCAGGGACACCAGAGAGGGGGAACCCTCAATTGACGTGGGACCCCCAGTGGCCAAGACAGGGGAGACCCCCAGAACCCCAAAGTAAAGAGACCAGAGAGAGGAAACTCCTGAGAGGGGATTTTTTTTACTTAATCTTACTGTTTTGGAGGCTTTTAAGGGCACAAGATGCCTGGTGAATTCCAGATATGAACTTGGCAGGAGGATACCCCAACCTTATTTTTCCCCCCAAATCAGGATTTCTCCTTCCCAAAGCTTGTCAGGATGGAGGAAGAGGCTGCGAGGAAGAGGAAGATGCCACAGGACTCCCAGGCAGGTGAGGAGGAAGTCAGTGCCCCTTTGCCCCTCTCTTGTGCTGCATCTTCCAGCCCAGCATGGCCCCGGCTGCAGGACAACCCCGCTGCCGACGCCGTCCTGCTGGGGCCGGGTTTGGGGGGATGTCCTTGGCCTTCCCTGGGGGCCAGAGGCAAATGCCCTGCCCGTGCTTTTTCCTTCCTGCCCCGGGCCCCGAGCTGAGTACGGAGAGCACGGAGGACAAATCCCTCCGGCAGAACCTGCTGGCAGAGGCTGTTTTGAACGGTTCCAGGGTGCAGGAAGTGAGTGAGGAGAAAAATCCACAGAGATACCCCAGGAGGAGAAGCTCCAAAACCAGCCCACTGTGCTCAGAGGAGGAAAGAAGCAGCCAGAGCCAGGAAGGCAGCCAGACTTTCAGCCAGAGCTCCAACCTGGTGGTGCAGCAGCATCTTCACACAAAGGAAAAGCGCTACAAGTGCTTGGAATGTGGGAAGAGCTTCAGCAGCAGCTCCGACCTGTTCCGCCACCAGCACATCCACAGTGGGGAACGGCCCTACACCTGTGGGGAATGTGGGAAGAGCTTCAGATCCAGCTCCAACCTGATACAGCACAAGATGGTCCACACTGGGGAACGTCCCTACGAGTGTTCCCAGTGTGGGAAGAGGTTTCAGACCAGCTCAGCTCTCCTCCTGCATCAGCGCACACACACGGAGGAGAGGCCCTTCCGCTGCACCCACTGCGGGAAGAGCTTCAACCAGAAGGCCCACCTCATCTCCCACCAGAGCATCCACAGTGGGGCGAGGCCATAGGAGTGTGGGGAGTGTGGGAAGAGCTTCAAACGCAACTCCCACCTCATCCCCCACTGGCTTATCCACACAGGGGAGAGGCCTTACAAGTGCTTGGAGTGTGGGAAGAGCTTCATCCGGAGCACTCACTTGACTTTACACCAACGGACCCACCAGTAAGTGAAGCCCTACAAGTGCCCCGACTGCAGAACAAGCTTTATCTGCTGCTCCATCTCCATCATCCATTGGAGGACCCATGTTGGATGATCCACAGTGTCTCATTTTGGGCACAGACCTTGTGACCCATGTTGGGTAAAGATTTGATGACCAACATTCTTGATGAGTCTTGTTTAGGACAGACGTGGTGACCCACGTTCCAGGTGATCCATGCTGGGCACAGCCCTGGTGACCTGTAGGTACAGAAAATTCAGGGATGAGCAACCTATACAGACCCTGTGAGACTGGGGTAGCTATTAGCTGAGAAGCAGCAAGGAGCACAGCTGCTGGTAGGTGATAGGAAGAAGGTTACTCCCGAGGGATTCAAACAGTAGTTTCTCACAGGACTCTGCAGGTGCTTGAAAAGATCGAGGATGAGATAATATAAACTTTGGGCTTGTGAGTTATGGGTTATAACCAATTGGGATTTTCAGGTACATGGTGTGAGGTTCAATTTAGCCAATGGTATGTAGCTTTAGTTCCATATAAACTGTGTGTGGTGTGTAATAAATCTGCATTCACTTGATCATAATGATCTGTGTGTGGTGTCCAAATCCTCTGCTGTTTATTTTTTGTTTACTTTAACTGGTGCCCGAATGGCAGTGGATTCTCATAACAGATGAAGATTTTCCCTTGGATTGCTGCATCCCTGAACCCTGCATCCTGAAAAAGAAGCAGTACAATGAGAGGAAGAGAAGTGGAGAAGTTTTCCAACCAAAGAGACCGCTGCCCCGGCGGTCGGCAGGCCCACAGTGCCCCATGGAGTCTGGAGTTAAGGGGTGCACCTCGGAGTGACGACAAGTCATCTGGAAATCTCGCTCAAAAATTCAGATGAGCGAGCAGTTGGGGAGGTGATGGGGGTGAGCTCTTCCAGTGAATCTGTTCTGAGAAAGGGATTTGCCATAATTTTTGGACCTTGAAGTATGTTTTAAAGTGGGCACAAAATAGAGACTTTTTCCCCAATGTTAATACAGTGTTTAAGTTTTTTACATGGGAGGCCATGAGGTGAAGCCTCTGGTACAAGGGATTTGTTGCGGGAAATAAAACCGAAGGGACTGACGTGTTTTCTGCACTGGCTGCAAATGGCTCCCGCTCCCACCGCCACCCTCCCTGTTGGTTGCCGCCCTGTGGTCACCATTGCTACGGCTCCAGCCCTGGTCTCTCTGCGGGCTGCCATCCCGCCCCACCTCCCAGCGGCCACTGCCACGATACAGTGCCGTTCTCATCTCCCCCAGCCCTGTTCTCTGCTCGCCCTGGGCACACCGCAGGTCCGGCTCCATTCACTGTCAGAGCCACCACCTCCTCCCCCCAGCCCTGGCCACCGCTGCCGCTTCCCCACTCCCACTCTCCACTGGCTCGCTGCCTGCTCCAGCCATGCCATGGCTTCAGCTCCTGCTGCCTTGGGAATGCCGCTTCCTCCCCACCTCCCGCCCGCCGTTGCTGTTTCTCATAGCCTTGGGAACACTGATTTTACCTCCCCCGCCCCCTCTCCTGCTGCCATGCAGGGTCTTCTAGAGTTGGCGATAGAAAGAAAGACAGTAAAAAACGGGATACGGGACACAAATCTGTACTTGCAGGGGACAATATAACCCTGAATGCAGCTGTTGGCCATCTCGCAGCACATGGGCTTTGTCCTGTTCTGTCTCCAAGCTCCACATTTTCTCCTCAGCCTGCTAAAAAGCCGTAAGTTGCCGAAAATTGCTCTCAACTGTTTTGCTTTTTTTCCCATCTTTGGAGGCTGCAAAAGTTTGTTTCCAGCCTTTTTCTACCCTGCCAATGCGAGAGAATTATTTCTGAGCAGTTTAAAAATGGCGATTTCCTGCTTTGAGTAGGGAGGGGTCAGCCTCCCCCGAGGCAGGGGGTGGGCTCCCTCGCATGACGTCACCGAGCTTCTTGCCATGTGCGTGAGTCTCACAACGAGTGGTGGTTATTGTAGTTTGGTCAGGTGGAGCTTTGCACGTCATCAAGTTTTTGCAAAGACTCCTGGGTAATGTAGTCCATTTGTAAAGGATTCTGGGTGTTGTAGTTCCAGCATACACCTAAGGGTCTCAAAGCCTGTCAGTTTAGCAAAAGCAGGCGGCTTGAATGGAATCACTTTAATGAACACCAGCCAAAGTCTGTCTTTGGCACAAGTGAAACACAGACACCTGTACCCTTCGGTCACAGACCTACAATGAATCATGCAAGGTCAGAATGCAACATCTTCCTCAAGAGATTCCGAGAGCAACAAAGAAGCCTAGATGGAATCTCTTTTTGAACTTATTCCTTTGTTAACTTGGCTCTTGTTTAAAAGTTATAGAGTGTTGTAAGCTTTTAATAAGTTGGAGAAAAGTATCTATTTTTTTCTCCACAGGTTGAAATCAGAGATGGATGTAAACAGCTGTTTCCGCAGAACTTTTGAGTGACTGACTAAGTTTTTAATTTGATCCCTCAGATTCATATCCATAACACCAGATAGTAATTGACGTATTTCCATTTGATGGTATTAAGCATTTTCAAACAGCTCTTTGCAGGAGTACCAAAGTGAATTGACGCAGAAAATGTTTTTAGTTATATAGCATTGGATTGGTTAAGATTTGTTCTTTTAGATGCAGAAATGCATATTTACCACAAGTAACACTAGAATTATGAGAATTACACGTGTTATGATCTGTTTTTATGAATGTAGGACTTAATGCAACATAACCAGTTTATAGAAATAATGTTGTTTGGTGTTGTTTTATTTCTGATAAGGTTTTCAAGCTCTTTGGTGCACCAATGACAATGCCTGCAGGAAAGTTTGTTCATTTATTAAGAAAATAATGACGTTAAGCAGATAGAACAATGTTTTTTCTTTGGTTAAGAAAAATAAGTTGTTAAGCGAATAGAATAATGTTTGTCATTTCTTAAGCAAATAAGGATGTTCGGTTATTGCAATAGTGTTTTTAATTTGTTAAGAGGTTAAGAAGTTAAGCAGAATAATGTTAAGATT